>NW_021823100.1:17500-57317 GCF_901001165.1 Salmo trutta | reverse complement strand
ATCTCCTCACTGTGGCTTTAGTCTGCGCTCCCGCCCACTCACCCTCCCCCTCCCCCCCCCCCCCCCGTCCCTCCCCCTACAGGCTTATTTTGGGAAAAGAGAGCCAGGATTGTTCTTTGGGTTCACCGCCACACAAAACACAAGTGAGTGAGACTGGACACAGTGAGGTAGGACGGAGTAGGGGAGTGGCAGGATTGGGTGAGGGTAAAGCACAGAGAGGGGTGGGGAAGGTGGAGGGGAGGGAGGGGGATTTGGAAACTTCTATGGCCTCCATTCTTCACCCTCCCTCCCTCCTTCCTTCACAGAAGTTTTTCTACCTTGGATACAAATACATGCAGGAAAACATGACGCTACACACACACACTTACAAAAAAACATAATGTGAGTACACCTACTGAAGTACACCTACTGAAGTACACCTACTGAAGTGTGTGGAGAGTGTTGGCTCAACAGTTGCCATAGAGATTTACCTCTCCACGGCTCTCCACTCACCTCAAACAATCTCTCTCCTTTTTTTTTAACTGCCCATATCCCTATTATTTATTTTGGTCTAGATTGGCCTAGGTCAAAGCCAAGATTACTAGAGTAGTCGAGTCAGGAGTAGGGCAGCAAAATGCAGGTCATTTTTGCAAAATGTCAGGTTTTCCAGAAATACTGGTTGGAAGATTCCGGATTTCCTGCTTATTCCCTCATGATTCCATAAATCTTCCAACCAGGATTTCTGAAAAACCTTAACAATCAGAGCTAGTCATTTAGCAGACTCTCCAGAGAGACTTACAGAGCAATTAGGGTTAAACGCCTTGATCAGTGGCACATCGACAGGGTTTTCACCTAGTCGGCTCTGGGATTTGAATTAGTGACCTTTCAGTTACTGGCCCAATGCTCTTAATCGTTAGGCTACCTACTGCCCCAGCCCTTTCCCTGCAACACACACACACACACACACACACACACACACACACACACACACACACACACACACACACACAAATTAAATACTTTATTTGAATCCACCAATCATATTTATACATGATCTTGTATCTTTATTGACATTTTATTTCAGTATTTGTGCTCTCTATGCATACTCACAGGGCCCTACACACTCACACACACTGTCACTCCAACACTCACACAATCACTCTCTCCATAATTTTCTCACTCATATGCACATACATTTATACTGACTCTACACACCCGCACACCCACTCACATGCAAGCTGCTGCTACTCTGTTTATCTTATATCCTGTTGCCAAGTCCCCTTACCCCTATACATATCTACCTCTATCACTCCAGTATCCCTGCACATGTAAATATGTTCTTGGAACAGACATTTTCAATATTTCCTGTATTCGGTATGCTTAATTACTTTACTGTGTATTTCATATTTCTTATTTCTCGTGTGTTTTTTCTAGTAATACATTGCTGTTGATTATTGCATTGTTGGCCATGAAGCTTCACACCAGCTTCCCCTTACACATTATTGCAAGCTGGCCATGAGAGGCTGTCCAAGCTGGCCATGAGAGGCTGTCCAAGCTGGCCATGAGAGGCTGTCAAAGCTGGCCATGAGAGGCTGTCCAAGCTGGCCATGAGAGGCTGTCCAAGCTGGCCACGAGAGGCTGTCCAAGCTGGCCACGAGAGGCTGTCCAAGCTGGCCACGAGAGGCTGTCCAAGCTGGCCACGAGAGGCTGTCTAAGCTGGCCATGAGAGGCTGTCCAAGCTGGCCACGAGAGGCTGTCCAAGCTGGCCACGAGAGGCTGGATTTGAAGAAGCTTTTCGGCTGCTCCATGTAGCAGTCAAATGAGAAAATCCCTCTGGCTTCCCGCCACAACAACAACATCTGGTGTATTTGGCACATAGGAAAACACAGCATCATCATCAACATCACAGCAGCTTCCCCTAACACAACATCACACCAGCTTCCCCTTACAGGACATCACACCAGCTTCCCCTTACACAAAATCACACCAGCTTCCCCTTACAGAACATCACACCAGCTTCCCCTTACACAACATCACACCAGCTTCCCCTAACACAACATCACACCAGCTTCCCCTTACACAACATCACACCAGCTTCCCCTAACACAACATCACACCAGCTTCCCCTTACAGGACATCACACCAGCTTCCCCCTACACAACATCACACCAGCTTCCCCTTACAGAACATCACACCAGCTTCCCCTAACACAACATCACACCAGCTTCCCCTTACACAACATTACACCAGCTTCCCCTTACAGAACATCACACCAGCTTCCCCTTACACAACATCACACCAGCTTCCCCTTACACAACATCACACCAGCTTCCCCTAACACAACATCACACCAGCTTCCCCTTACACAACATCACACCAGCTTCCCCTTACAGAACATCACACCAGCTTCCCCTTACAGAACATCACACCAGCTTCCCCTTACACAACATCACACCAGCTTCCCCTTACAGGACATCACACCAGCTTCCCCTTACACAACATCACACCAGCTTCCCCTTACACAACATCACACCAGCTTCCCCTTACACAACATTACACCAGCTTCCCCTTACAGAACATCACACCAGCTTCCCCTAACACAACATCACACCAGCTTCCCCTTACACAACATCACACCAGCTTCCCCTTACAGGACATCACACCAGCTTCCCCTTACAGGACATCACACCAGCTTCCCCCTACACAACATCACACCAGCTTCCCCTTACAGGACATCACACCAGCTTCCCCTTACACAACATCACACCAGCTTCCCCTTACAGAACATCACACCAGCTTCCCCTTACACAACATCACACCAGCTTCCCCTTACAGAACATCACACCAGCTTCCCCTTACACAACATCACACCAGCTTCCCCTTACACAACATCACACCAGCTTCCCCTACACAACATCACACCAGCTTCCCCTTACAGGACATCACACCAGCTTCCCCTTACACAACATCACACCAGCTTCCCCTTACAGAACATCACACCAGCTTCCCCTTACAGGACATCACACCAGCTTCCCCTTACAGGACATCACACCAGCTTCCCCTTACACAACATCACATCAGCTTCCCCTTACACAACATCACACCAGCTTCCCCTAACACAACATCACACCAGCTTCCCCTAACACAACATCACACCAGCTTCCCCTTACAGAACATCACACCAGCTTCCCCTTACACAACATCACACCAGCTTCCCCTTACACAACATCACACCAGCTTCCCCTTACACAACATCACACCAGCTTCCCCTTACACAACATCACACCAGCTTCCCCTTACAGGACATCACACCAGCTTCCCCTTACACAACATCACACCAGCTTCCCCTAACACAACATCACACCAGCTTCCCCTTACACAACATCACACCAGCTTCCCCTAACACAACATCACACCAGCTTCCCCTTACAGGACATCACACCAGCTTCCCCTTACACAACATCACACCAGCTTCCCCTAACACAACATCACACCAGCTTCCCCTTACACAACATCACACCAGCTTCCCCTTACACAACAATGTGTTCAGTTGGTGAGACTACTTGTCTCACCTCGCTGGCTATCAGGTCGACAATTTGGTCATGTCTAGCAATGTACCAATGTTTGTATGAACAGCAACCGTTCACAATATGGGCAACAAACTCCATTCCATCTGACTCATGTAGAATAGAAAATGTTTCATGGTTTGCAGGGTACCAGAGTGCTAGGTTATATTTTGTTGGTAGAACTGGCAGCCTCGCCTTAACAGTAAAGGTGAGAATGTCCTGGCCAATGCAGAATTCTGGCACATGGAATGAGAGATAAAGGTGAAATAAACAGAGTGATCAGCACATTGCAGAGCAGGGAGTTTCCTCTACAGTCTCACGCCAGTCTAGCGCTGCAGTAGCTGCATCCGTCTGATACCGAGGAGTGTTGTCCTGGATGTAGGATGAGATGTTCCATCTTTGGTGACAGAAGTCTCCAAGACAACACATGGGTCTGTCACAACTTCGTCAGAGTCACTGTCTTAGTCTGCGTGTCCGTGTCCATCTGAGCTCCAGTCCGGCCAGTTTGACCAAACTCCAAAGCCCGCAGCATGAGTGTCCAATTTTCCATTGGCTTTCCTCCTGAAGCCCAGGACATTTTCCTCAGTGTACATGGTCAATGGGACCTTCTGCCTCTGTAGTTCTAGAAGGAGGGAGGCTCTGGCTAACTCCCTAACCGTCACATCATCACTGTTGAGCATGTTCAGCAGGTGAGTCAGTCTGGTACAAATGTAAATCCACTCAAATTTCGGGACACCTAAACCCCAAATCTCTTTGACTAAGGATAGATAATGTCACGTGTGGTGTGTGTGTTGAAGCATTGCCACTTTCTCACCACTTGAACAGTTTTGTTATTCATTTTCCCCCAGAACCTTCTGTGGGAGAGGCACACGTGCAGGCAGATGTTAAATCTCTGCTAGGGCCACCTCTCTCACAGCTTCTAGCTTCATGACCCCAGGCAGAGGGGAAAGGTCAATCATTTCACGCCTGGTTGAAGACTCATGGACAAGCTCCTCAACTTGTTTCCCCCCACTCGCCAGCAACATGAAACTTATGTCCAAGATAGGTGTATGTTTTGTGACGAGAGTACACTCTGATTGGTTTATTCATTAGTGAAATGTTGGAGGCTTATCGGTTTTAGATTTGTCTCCGCTGTGCTTTGTCTTTTACTTTCAGCACAGAACATTTCAAAAAGTTGTCTTGTCTTTAATAACATGTTCTTCTCTGGAGGAGATCTGAATGTCATCAACATACCTCTCCCTGTACTGGGTTCAGTAACCACACACACACGCACGCACACACGCACGCACACGCACACAAACGCACATATGCACATACACACATACGAACATACACACACACACACACATAGTTAGGAACAAATACCTGCACACTGCAGCCCCTGTTACCCAACCCCATGTTAGGTACATTAGGTACATTCATTTCCAAGTATAAGGGCATTTCCATTAGTAATAAGGGGGTAATCATACAGCAAATTTAGGCTAATTGCTAAGCATTCAATAATAATAGCTCTCAGGCTAGGCTAAACATTGGTACACCGGCATAGTTGCTTATCACACTGTAGCTAATTAGCCTTATCACGCTGACGTTAGCCATTCAAGGGTAATTTAACCGAAGCCAACCGTGAATCTGCTTATCACAGAGTAGCTAATTGCTAATGGAAGGGTGGCTAACCATTCAGGGCAAATTGTGCATTGACTTAGCAACAGAGAAGCTAATTGTGAATCAAACAGAGACTTACTATTCAGAGTGAATTCTACATAGGGTTAGCATTCAATGCCAATTGACCATCTGTGTGTTGGCTGTATGTTCTGGTAGTAGACCTTGAAGCCTGAGCAAGAATGCATTCCAAATGGCACCCTATTTCCTACCTGGTGCTCTACTTTAGACCAGGGCTCTGTGCACTATGTAGGGAATAGGGCCCAGCTGGTCAAAGGCAGTACACTATAATGGGAAGGGGATGCCATTTGGAACACAGTCCAGAGCCCGTATCCACAAAGCATCTCAGAATGGGTCTAGGAATCCTGTTAAAACCAGTTTTAAGACAAAAAAAACTCCACAAGGGTTTTAGTCAGAGTAGTTTAAGCAATATATATATTTTTCTCCCCAATTGGTAGTTACAATCGTGTCCCATTGCTGCAACTCCCCTACGGACTCGGGAGAGGCGAAGGTCGAGAGCCATGCGTCCTCCTGAAACACGACCCTGCCAAGCCACACAGCTCGCTTAACCCGGAAGCCAGCCACACCAATGTGTCGGAGGAAACACCGTCCAGCTGGCGACCGAAGTCAGCTTGCAGGAAATCCCGGCTGGCCAAACCCTCCCCTAACCCAGGCAATGCTGGGCCAATTGTGCGCCGCCTCATGGGTCTCGCGGTCACGGCCGGCTGTGACACTGCCTGGGATCGAACCCGGGGCTGTAGTGATGTCTCAAGCACTGAAATGCCTTAGACCACTGCAGGAGGCTGTCAGAATAGGTTTTAAGTCACTGCCCAAACTCTGAGCCAGGAGTAAAATCAACTCATAAAAGTTTATCTCAGCTGCTCATCACGACAGTTTGAGGTACTGCAAAGGAAAGATAGTGATGACGCTCATTGACATTGTTGCAAATGATGGGGAATTACCAATTGTAATGAGGCATCGCCAGCTGTGAATTCTATAGCATGCTTCAGACAACCACCGTGAATGTGACTGTACATCAAATGTTGCAATGGTAAAATGTTTGGTATAATTGGTATAATATAATAATCACTTTGCCTTCTCTTAATTATCGGCTAATATGTTGGCTGAAATTTTACAATATTACCGTTATATCAACACACTCGTCACTCCTGTTTAAACAACTCTAAATCTTTTTGGCACAGTAGGCATCAAGTCACTTGCCGATAATGTTGCATTCAACATTTGTAACATAAGATTCCTTCAATTGCCGAATTTATATAGGCGTGCACAATTTAGGCATATTTTTAAACAACGTGATACTACGCTCCAAAGGTATACCTTGTAATAACATAATGTAGGAAATTAAATAATCATAAGAAAAACATGTTTATTTATTAGCCTTGTGGTATTTAGGCAAATCATGTGTAACAAGCCTCGTGAAATCATTGTCAAGTGCAAGAGATGCTTCTACATGTAGGTCTAGATGATTTAGGGATTGATCATATAGAAATATCAAAACATTATTTGAACAACTCCAAACCAATTTTTTGCTGCTCAACAACTACATCACATTAGTCATCTAACAGACTCCCATCCAGAGCGACACACAGAAGCAACCAGGGTCAACATCCTGCTCAAGCGCACGTCGACAGATCTCCCACAAGGTCAAAAAACGTGGACCTGAACCAGTGATCCATCAGCCACCGGCCCTCCCAACCGTCAGCCCTCCCGACCGTCAGCCCTCCCGACCGTCAGCCCTCCCGACCGTCAGCCCTCCCGACCGTCAGCCCTCCCGACCGTCAGCCCTCCCGACCGTCAGCCCTCCCGACCGTCATCCCTCCCGACCGTCAGCCCTCCCGACCATCATCCCTCCCGACCGTCAGCCCTCCCGACCGTCAGCCCTCCCGACCGTCAGCCCTCCTGACCGTCAGCCCTCCCGACCGTCAGCCCTCCGGACCGTCAGCCCTCCCGACCGCCAACTCCAAAGCAATTGCATGTGGCGCTGGAACCACTCACTCTCTGCATGAGCGATAGAGAGACAGAGACAAGGAGCGAGACAGAGAGAGATAGAGAGAGAGACAGAGAGAGAGACAGAGAGAGACAGAGAGAGAGACCTCCCAGACCTGCGAACCCCCCCTCCCTCCCCACATAGAGGACCCACGCCAAGAGGACCTACATCCAGACCACAGCACCACCAGTCACATCCACTCCCCCAAACCAACCATGCCCACACCCGATATAGGCCCCCTTTAGATCAGACCTATGCCCCTCCAGCCCGCCCGATGCCCCCCACTCCCGCAAATAGGGCCTCAACATGAAAGTCACACATACGCCCAGACCGTGAGTGGGCAAACAGGACCAATCCCCACTCTTACACTAGCCCAAGCCAATGGCATGTCCCAAATTCTCAGCAGGCTCTGCTCACACTTACTGGTCTGAGGCCAAACCACAAGACTAACAACATTGGACACTTTATGGAACACAAAGCCTTCAATATCTCATCCTGGAATATCCAAGGCCTGAGGTCATTTACCTTTGGCCTAAAAAGCAGGAACCTGGACTTCATCAAAGAAATCGGAAATACAGAGATTGTCTGTTGCCCTCTAGGTTACAGAGAGCTGGTAGTCCCATCCACCAAACTACCAGGAGTAAAACTGGGATGAGACTCAGGGGGTATGCTAATTAGGTATAGAGCAGACCTAATTCAATCTATAAAATTTATCAAAACAGGAACATTTTACATTTGGCTTGAAATTCAAAAGGAAATGATCTTAACAGAGAAAAATGTCCTCCTGTGTGCTACCTATATCCCCCCACTAGAATCCCCATACTTTAATGAAGACAGCTTCTCCATCCTGGAGGGGGAAATCAATCATTTCCAGACCCTGGGACGTGTACTAGTCTGTGGCGACCTAAAGAACAGAACTGGACAAGAACCTGGTCAATAACCTCAGCATACAGGGGGAAAAACACCTACTGTAAGTAACAAATATTTAAAGAGCAGCAGTGAAATAACAATAGCGAGGCTATAAACAGGGGGTACCGGTACAGAGTCTATGTGCGGGGGCACCAGTTAGTCGAGATAATTGAGGTAATATGTACATGTAGGTAGAGTTAAAGTGACTACGCATAGATGAAAGAGGGGGGGGACAATGCAAATAGTCTGAGTAGCCATTTGATTAGCAGTTCTGTATGTGTGTGTGTGTGTGTGTGTGTGTGCGTGTGTCGAATAGGAGGCTACTGTAACAACACCGTTTAAAATGTTGGGCTTCTCCTTCCTCCATCCCCTCTGTATTTTCCCCTCTTTTTTCTACTCTTTTATCCCTGAGGTCGACCATCCCTGTCTAATCTCTACGGAGCTCTCTTTCCCAGGGTGAAAACACTGACATCCTTCTTCTCTCCTCAGTTCCCATCTCCCTTTTATCAGTGTCAAATAATGAGCCAGGGGAAACGGAGCTCAGGTACAATATGGCCCGGTTAGCCAAGAGGGAGGCTGGCCAAAACATCACTCCACTCCACCCATCCCTTCATCTCTGTCTCCCCCGCCCCTGAAATGCCAGTCAGGGTTCTTGGCAAAACCCCAGGACCAGCACAAAGGAATTTTCCCCTGAAATGTATATCAATTTCAGAGACTGCCTGCACTTTCAACACTTTCAACAGTTTCTATCCCTTCCTGTCCCTGTATATTTTGCACTTTTCTTTACTCCCTCCCCTGTTCTCCCTCCTCCTCTCCTCCTCTCCCTCCCCCTGTTCTCCCTCCTCCTCTCCTCCTCTCCCTCCCCCTGTTCTCCCTCCTCCTCTCCTCTTCTCCCTCCCCGTTCTCCCTCCTCCACTCCTCCTCTCCCTCCCCCTGTTCTCCCTCCTCCCCTCCTCCTCTCCCTCCCCCTGTTCTCCCTCCTCCTCTCCTCCTCTCCCTCCCCCTGTTCTCAATTCTCCTCTCCTCCTTTCTCTCCCCCTGTTCTCCCTCTTCCTCTCCTCCTCTCCCTCCCCCTGTTCGCACTCCTCTCCTCCTCTCTCTCCCTCTGTTCTCACTCCTCTCCCCTCTCACTCCTCTCCCTCCTCTCCCTCTGTTCTCCCCCCTCCGCCTCTCCCTCCCTCTGTTCTCACCCCTCCTCTCCTCCTCTCCCTCCCTCTGTTCTCACTCTTCCTCTCCTCTACTCCCTTCCTCTGTTCTCCCTCCTCCTCTCCTCCTCTCTTCTCCTCCTTTCCTCCTCTCCTTCTCTCCTCCTCTCCTCATCTCCTCATCTCCCTCCCTCTGTTCTCCCTCTTCCTCTCCTCCTCTCCTCTCCTTCTCTCCCCCTCTCCACTCCCTCCCCTGTTCTCACTCCTCCACTCCTCCACTCCTCCTCTCCTCTCTCCTACTCCCCTCCTCTCCTCATCTCCTCCTCCTCTCCTCCTCTCTTCCTCTCCCCCTCTCCTCCTCTCCTCTCCTCCTATCCTCATTTCCCTCCATCTGCTCTCACTCCTCCTCTCAACTCTCATCACCTCTTCCTCCTCCCTCCTCTCCCCCTCTCCTCCTCCCCTCATCTCCTCCTCCTCTCCTCCTCTCCTCTCCTCCTCTTCACCTCTCATCCTCTCATCCACTCCCCCTCCCCTGTTCTCACTCATCTCTTCCTCTCCCTCCCCCCGTTTTCCCTCTTCCTCTCCTCCCCTCCTCTCCTCCTCTCCTCTTCTCCCTCCCTCTGTTCTCCCTCTTCCTCTCCTCCACTGCTCCTTGCCTCCTCTCCTCCACTCCTCCTTTCCTCCTCTCCTTCTCTCCCCCTCTCCTCCTATCCCCCTCTCCTCCTCTCCCCCTCTCCTCTTCTCCACCTATCCTCTCCTGCTCTCTTCCTCTCCCTCTGTTCTCACTCCTCCTCTCCTCCTCTCCCTCCCTCTGTTCTCCCTCCTCCTGCCCCCCTCTCCTCCTCTCCCCCTCTCCTCTCCTCTCCTCCTCTCCTCCTCACTCCCTCTCATCCTCTTCTCTTCTCCCCCTCTCCCATCCCGTGTTCTCATCTTCTCTCCTGTTGTGTTTCCTCCCATGTTCTCTCCTTTACCCTCTCTCTGGTTTTCCTCTACAGTCATTCCTCACTCCCTCTCTTTTGTCCTTCGCTCCTCTTTTTCCCCTCCCTCTGTCTTTCTCTCTCTCTCTTCTCTCCTCTCCTCCACCTCTCTGTAGCCACTGTGGTGAATGCCATACATTCCATTGTAAGGTTATAGCAGACAAAGGTTGTCCAGAATGACCTGAGAGAGAGAGAGAACCTCAGAGCCTAATACAGAGAGGAGAAATGAGGGAATGTGAATGAGAGGGGGAAGAGAAAGAGATGAAGAGAGCAGCAGTAAAGATAGAGTTTATAGACAAGAAAATAAATGAGGGAAAGAGAGCGAGCGATGGAGAAAGGAGTCAAGAGGGATTATAAACACCACACAAATATACACACACCCTCCACCCAACTACCAACAAATACACAGCACTCACAGACCATGTATACAACCCCACCTATGCATACACCCTAAACATATATACAACACACTAACACACACCTGTGAACAGACCCCCTACATTAGCACATAGTGGGACCATTTGACATAGCCCTGGGTGGGGTACAGGGTGGGACATATTAGCGACGCCAGTCCACTCCGTCAGAGCTTATTTCAGGGATTTGATGCATATCCATAGCTAAACAGGCTGTATGATGCAATGGTGTGGGTTTCCACTTAGCAAAACACCACTGTTTGTTTTTGCGCTTGCTCACGGAGAGGAATGGATAGGGTGGGGAAGGGAGGAGAGAATGGAGGGAAAATTTGACTTACGACCAGGTGTTTTTTCCCTCTTCTGGGGAATGTCTCACCTTGTAAAAGCAACTGTGTGGATGAAGACTGGCCAGTTGACGGGTAGATACAGTAGGTAGTGTAGAGAGTGAATGGTAATGAGGTTGTATAGAGAGTGAATGGTAAATGAGGTAGTGTAGAGAGTGAATGGTAATGAGGTAGTGTAGAGAGTGAATGGTAAATGAGGTAGTGTAGAGAGTGAATGGTAAATGAGGTTCAATGGAAAACACCCTACCACCTGGACAGTGAATGGCAAGCCTGACACACACATGCACACGCACGCGCACGCACACACACACACACACACACACACACACACACACACACACACACACACACACACACACACACACACACACACACACACACCTGGGTGCATGAATGGCAGTTCTGATTTCACACTCTACACACCATCACCACCACACACAGGGCTGCTATTGATGACATCATCATTGGTCATCTGGACACCCCGCCCTTTCCATGTACGTGTTCTAAGAGCCATTCCCTCACACACACCACGGCCTCTCACAGACGCTAGTCATAGTGCTTATTTTTATGACATTATTCTATTTTAACATGACCAATAATGGACAAATAGTTTTCTGTTGCCTGATCTTCGTCATAGCAGTGCACTAAATGTAGTGCACTTTAAAGGGAATAGGGCGCCATTGGCCAGAGGGTCCTGGTCAAAATGTAGTGCACTATAAAGGGAACAGGGTGCCATTTGGGGCACACTAAATAACATCCATAATTGGCCTCTTGTAGCACTCCATAAGATCCATAAGAGCAGTGAAATAATCTGTAGAACATTTTAATGTACTGAAATAAATTCCATGTTTTTGTAATTTCTTCATTTTTTTCTTCATTCTTCATCCGTCGCATGTTTAATCAAACCTCTATCTGTTTGTCAGAGGAACTTGCCGTCACAGATCAAACGGTAGAGAGAAACACACATAAATTACTGTTATATACTGTCATCCTAACGATGCTCTTTAAAGACTGGGCTCCCATTGAAACTGGTGGTCATTACACAAATACGACCAAATTGAAAAGCAGTCGTAGACGACATGCGAGGGGAAGAGAGAGTTCAGCACAACGTTTCCTTTTAATCATACAGAGATTAGACGGTAGAGGGAGATTTATTAGGAAACAAAATGCCAGTTTGAGCCCAAGAACAGTTCAATGAATGACGATTTGATGACAGAGTTGATGACAGAATGTCTATGATCCGGTTTGAACTCTGCATGTTGACCCATCCTAAACATTTCTGGAAAAGATCTCAGAGTAAAGACAACCTCAAAGAAATCAAATAAGGAATTAGACTATAAACTCTTTTCTCTTTCTCCCTATGGAAATATCTGTCTTGTATGTCTTGTCTTTCTCTCTCTCTATCTCTCACACTATCTCTGTCTCTCTCACTCTCTCTCTCACACTCTCTCTCTTTCTCCCTATGGAAATATCTGTCTTGTATGTCTTGTCTTTCTCTCTCTCTGCCTCTCTCACTCTATCTCTGTCTCTCTCGTTCTCTCTCACTCTCTCTCTTTCTATCCATCGCTCTCTCCCTCTCTCTCTATCAATTCTAGTCAATTCAAAGGGATTTATTGACATGGGAAACATATGTTTACATTGCCAAAGCAAGTGAAATAGATAAACAAAAGTCAAATAAACAATAAAAAATGAACAGTAAACATTACACTCACAAAAGTTCCAAAAGAATAAAGACATTTCAAATGTCATATTATGTATATATATATATCGTGTTGTAATGATGTGCAAATAGTTAAAGTACAAAAGGGAAAATAAATCAACATAAATATGGGTTGTATTTACAGTGAGGGAAAAAAGTATTTGATCCCCTGCTGATTTTTTAGGTTTGCCCTTTGACAAAGAAATGATCAGTCTATAATTGTAATGGTAGGTTTATTTGAACAGTGAGAGACAGAATAACAACAAAAAAATCCAGAAAAACGCATGTCAAAAATGTTATAAAATGATTTGCATTTTAATGAGGGAAATAAGTATTTGACCCCTCTGCAAAACATGACTTAGTACTTGGTGGTAAATCACAGAGGTCAGATGTTTTTTGTAGTTGGCCACCAGGTTTGCACACATCTCAGGAGGGATTTTGTCCCACTCCTCTTTGCAGATGTTCTCATTAAGGTTTCGAGGCTGACGTTTGGCAACTCGAACCTTCAGCTCCCTCCACAGATTTTCTATGGGATTAAGGTCTGGAGACTGGCTAGGACACTCCAGGACCTTAATGTGCTTCTTCTTGAGCCACTCCTTTGTTGACTTGGCCATGTGTTTTGGGTCATTCTCATGCTGGAATACCCATCCACGACCCATTTTCAATGCCCTGGCTGAGGGAAGGAGGTTCTCACCCAAGATTTGACGGTATATGGCCCCGTCCATCGTCCCTTTGATGCGGTGAAGTTGTCCTGTCCCCTTAGCAGAAAAACACCCCCAAAGCACAATGTTTCCACCTCCATGTTTGACGGTGGGGATGGTGTTCTTGGGGTCATAGGTAGCATTCCTCCTCCTCCTCCTCCTCCAAACACGGCGAGTTGAGTTGATGCCAAAGAGCTCCATTTTGGTCTCATCTGACCACAACACTTTCACCCAGTTGTCCTCTGAATCATTCAGATGTTCATTGGCAAACTTCAGACGGGCATGTATATGTGCTTTCTTGAGCAGGGGGACCTTGCTGGCGCTGCAGGATTTCAGTCCTTCACGGTGTAGTGTGTTACCAATTGTTTTCTTGGTGACTATGGTCCCAGCTGCCTTGAGATCATTGACAAGATCCTCCTGTGTAGTTCTGGGCTGATTCCTCACCGTTCTCATGATCATTGCAACTCCACGAGGTGAGATCTTGCATGGAGCCCCAGGCCGAGGGAGATTGACAGTTCTTTTGTGTTTCTTCCATTTGCGAATAATCACACCAACTGTTGTCACCTTCTCACCAAGCTGCTTGGCGATGGTCTTGTAAACCATTCCAGTTTTGTGTAGGTCTACAATCTTGTCCCTGACATCCTTGGAGAGCTCTTTGGTCTTGGCCACGGTGGAGAGTTTGGAATCTGATTGATTGATTGCTTCTGTGGACAGGTGTCTTTTATACAGGTAACAAGCTGAGATTAGGAGCACTCCCTTTAAGAGGGTGCTCCTAATCTCAGCTCGTTACCTGTATAAAACACACCTGGGAGCCAGAAATCTTTCTGATTGAGAGGGGGTCAAATATTTATTTCCCTCATTAAAATGCAAATCATTTTATAACATTTTTGACATGCGTTTTTTTATTTTTTTTATTTTATTCTATATCTCACTGTTAAAGAAAACCTACCATTAAAATTATAGACTGATCATTTCTTTGTCAGTGGGCAAATGTACAAAATCAGCAGGGGATCAAATACTTTTTTCCCTCACTGTATCTATTTTTTACTTTACACTTGTCACGCCCTGACCTGAGAGAGACGGTTTATTTCTCTATTTTGTTAGGTCAGGGTGTGGGGTGGGCATTCTAGCAGGGATCCTGGGCTTGGGAGAAGAGAGAATGGAGGACGTCCTGGACCTGGGAGGAGGTAATGGCAGGGGATAAGACCCTGCCATGGAAGCAGGTGGAGACGGCGCAAGCGGAACGGCGACATTACGAGGAGCTAGCCCAGCGACGGAAGCCCGAGAGGCACACGGGGAGATTGGCAGAGTCAGGGTGGAGACCTGAGCCAACTCCCCATGCTTACTGTGAGGAGCAGGTGAACAGTCAGTCACCATGTTATGCGGTGATGCGCATCGTATCTCAGCAGACAGCCAGGATGGGTTGTGCCAGCCATAAGCTCCAGACCTCCAGTGCGCCTCCACGGCCCATTATACCCTGTGCCTGCTCTGCGCACCCAGTCTCCTGTGCGTCTCCCCAGTCCGGTGAGACCGGTTCCAGCTCCACGTAAGAAGCCTCCAGTGATGATCTATGTTCCGAAGCCTCCAGTGATGATCCATGGCACGAATCCTCCAGTGATGATCCATGGCCCGGAGCCTGTAGAGATGATCCATGGCATGAAGCCTCCAGTGATAATCCATGGTCCGGAGCCTCCAGTGATAATCCATGGCACGAAGCCTCCAGTGATGATCCATGGCCAGGAGCCTGTAGGGATGATCCATGGCACGAAGCCTCCAGTGATGATCCATGGCCAGGAGCCTGTAGGGATGATCCATGGCACGATACCATCTGATCTATGGTCAGTACTGTATCTCCCACTGCAACACTCCCATAGAGAAGAGGGCCTAGTGGCCCGTACCATCTGATCTATGGTCAGTTCTGTATCTCCCACTGCAACACTCCCATAGAGAAGAGGGCCTAGTGGCCCATACCATCTGATCTATGGTCAGTTCTGTACCTCCCACTGCAACATTCCCATAGAGAAGAGGGCCTAGTGGCCCATACCATCTGATCTATAGTCAGTTTAACACGTTGAAGGTGAATGTTGGGATATGAGGAGAAGAAACAGATCCTGTGTCCCTTACTCTGATTTCACAGAATAGTTTTTTTTGTGGGGGGGGGGGGGGTTGTAGATCTCGAATAAGGGTGATCAACTTAACCTGTCTGGGCTAAGGGGCAGTATTTTCACGGCCGGATGAAAAACGTACCCAATTTAAACAGGTTACTACTCTGGCCCAGAAACTAGAATATGCATATAATTAGTAGATTTGAATAGAAAACACTCTGAAGTTTCTAAAACTGTTTGACTGGTGTCTGTGAGTATAACAGAACTCATATGGCAGGCAAAAACCTGAGAAAAAGTCAACCAGGAAGTGGAGGATCTGAGAATTGTAGTTCTTCTTTCTAGTCCCTTTCGAAACTACAGTATCTCTGGGGTTACATTGCACTTCCTAAGGCTTCCATTGGCTGTCAAAAGCCTTCAGACAGTTGTTTCAGCCTTCTCCTGTTACTGGGCAGATAATAGGAGCTCAGTTTCTGAGTGGACTGCCTGTGGACAAAGGGATTGGATATGAGCAGTCACCCGAGCACGCCGTTCCTTCCTTTTCTCCTTGAATGAATACGCTATTGTCCGGTTGAAATATTATCGCAATTTTACGTTAAAAATACCATAAAGATTGATTTTAAACAGCGTTTGACATGCTTCTAAGTACGGTAATGGAACATTTTGACTTTTCGTCTCTGGTACCGCGCTCGCGCATTATGCCTTTGGATAGTGCTCTGAACGAACGAACAAAACGGAGGTATTTGGACATAAATATGTATTATTTCGAACAAAAACAACATTTCTTGTGGAAGTAGCAGTCCTGGGAGTGCATTCTGACGAAGATCAGCAAAGGTAAGAGAATATTTCTAATACTAATTCTGAGTTTAGGTTGCCCCGAACTTGGCGGGTGTCTGTATAGCGCGCTGTGATGGCTGAGCTATGTACTCCGAATATTGAAAAATGTGCTTTCTCCGTAAAGCTATTTTAAAATCTGACAAAGTGGTTGCATCCAGGAATAGTCTATCTATAATTCTTTAAATAATTGTTATATATTTTGTCAACGTTTATGATGAGTATTTTTGTAAATTGGTGGGAATACATTTTCTGAACATCATGCGCCAATGTAAAATGCTGTTTTTGGATATAAATATGAACTTTATCGAAAAAAACATACATGTATTGTGTAACATAATGTCCTAGGAGTGTCATCTGATGAAGATCGTTTTATTGACACATGTTTATTGACACATATTGACACATTTTATTGACACATGTCCTTGCTTGGAAAATGGCTGTGTGATTATTTTTGTCTATGTACTCTCCTAACATAATCTAATGTTTTGCTTTTTTGAAATCGGACAATGTGGTTACATCAAGGAGAAGTGTATCTTTAAAATGGTGTAAAATAGTTGTATGTTTGAGAAAGTTGAATTATGACATTTTGTTGTTTTTGAATTTGCCGCCCTGATATTTCACTGGCTGTGTCCCGCAGGTGGCTAGCGTCCCATGTAGCCCATAGAAGTTAAGATCTTACAGCTGTACATGGATTTAAGTCCCCTTGATAATTACAATCCTCCAGGGCCTGAGTATGATGATCCTCCAGGGCCCGAGTATGATGATCCTCCAGGGCCTGAGCATAGCATAGTGGTGAGAAGGTAACTATATCTCTCACCTCACTCATCACCTCATCCCTAGCTCTCCTCTCCCCCTCTTGTTCTTCTTCCTCTCTCTCTTTGCCAGAAGTCTTCCACCTCTCCCTGTCCTCTTCTCTTCTTTCTGATTCTAATTGTCATCAACATACATCATTCTGTCAAATTCTTGTTCGGACACGCACACACACACTCACACACTCACACACACCCTCTATGACTCACACACGCTCACATACACAGATCTGTACTACACTGATAAGAGCTTTACTTTCATCACCTCACGGAGTGGTATAATTTTCAGTTCTGTCTTGCTGAGAGACTCCTTCCACAAGCATCCACGCTGCAAAGAGAAACAATGAGAAGGAATTGAAAGGAAAATCATTCAGCAAATACAAAACATTTAAGCTTCCTTTGTTCTTGTTTTTAAACTGATTTTCCATTTCAGAACCACCAATTCCTCCCTGGAATGGCAACCTGAACCCAAACAATCAGGTTAGAGTAAATACAGTACCCAATCCAGGAAGCAAGTCCAAATTCCAGAGCAAGAGGAATTTTAGAAATTTTTTTTTCATCAGTAGTCAGATGATGGCTGAAGTTAATTGATTTGGCTGTTACGTCAGAGAAGAAATCTAATGGTTGATTGAGGCCATAAAGAGACAGTGGCTGGGTCTCAATACTGTCAATAAGATTCCCTCCCTCCCTCCTTACTTCCTTCACTCCCTCCCTCCCTCCCTTCCCTTCCCTTTCCTTTCCTTTCCTCCCTCCCTCCCTCCCTCCCTCCCTCCCTCCCTCCCTCCTTCCTTTCTTCCTTTCTTCCTTCCTTCCTTCCTTCCTTCCATCCTTCCTTCCTTCCTTCCTTCCTTCCTTCCTTCCTTCCTTCCTTCCTTCCTTCCTTCCTTGTTTCTTTCCTTCCTTCCTTCCTTCCTTTCCTCCCTCCTTCCCTTCTTTCCTCCCTCCCTCCTTCTTGCCCTCCCTCCTTCCTTTTCTCCCTCCATCCTTTCATTTAATTTTGAACAGTCTATCCCCCGATCCTCCCTTCCCTCTCTCCATCCCTCCCTGCTTTCTCTCTAATGGAAGTGGTAGAACAGGAGGAAGAGGGAGCTTACGGAGGGATGCGATTAGCAGAGACCTCCCGTTTACTGTATGGTTTCTGTATTACGGTACTGGCGCTTGGTGCCAGACATTTTCTCCATGGAAAGAATGCCTTCCTAACCAGTTCCATGTGAATGGGTTTTCACAGGCAACCACAGCCTATTGGTCGGGAGCGGGCTCAGGCTTTAAACAAGAGTAGGGGGAAAAGTATGTATCGGACAAAGATGGAGGGAGGGAGGGATAGAGGGAGGGAGGGATGGAGGAGAAAAGAGGAAAAAATAAAGAGAAGAGCTGGAGTGAGAGAGACAGGAATATGGGAACTGTCTGTTCTTTGGGGACTGTCTGTCGTTGGGGCTGTCTGTTCTTTGGGGACTGTCTGTCGTTGGGGACTGTCTGTTTGTTGGGGACTGTCTGTTTGTTGGGGACTGTCTGTCGTTGGGGACTGTCTGTTTGTTGGGGACTGTCTGTCTGTTCGTTGTGGACTGTCTGTCTGTACGTTGGGGACTGTCTGTCCGTTCGTTGGGGACTGTCTGTCCGTTCGTTGGGGACTGTCTGTCTGTTCGTTGGGGACTGTCTGTTTGTTGGGGACTGTCTGTCTGTTCGTTGGGGACTGTCTGTCTGTTCGTTGGGGAATGTCTGTCGTTGGGGACTGTCTGTTCTTTGGGAATGTCTGTCCGTTGGGGACTGTCTGTCTGTACGTTGGGGACTGTCTGTCTGTCGTTGGGGACTGTCTGTTCGTTGGGGACTGTCTGTCCATTCGTTGGGGAATGTCTGTCGTTGGGGACTGTCTGTTCTTTGGGGACTGTCTGTCCATTAGTTGGGGACTGTCTGTCTGTTCGTTGGGGACTGTCTGTTCATTGGGGAATGTCTGTCCGTTGGGGACTGTCTGTCTGTACGTTGGGGACTGTCTGTCTGTCGTTGGGGACTGTCTGTTCGTTGGGGACTGTCTGTCCATTCGTTGGGGAATGTCTGTCATTGGGGACTGTCTGTTCTTTGGGGACTGTCTGTCCATTAGTTGGGGACTGTCTGTCTGTCCGTTGGGGACTGTCTGTCCATTAGTTGGGTACTGCCTGTCTGTCCGTGGGGACTGTCTGTTCATTGGGGACTGTCTGTCCGTTGGGGACTGTCTGTCTGTCCGTTGGGGACTTTCTGTCGGTTCGTTGGGGACTGTCTGTCTGTTCGTTGGGGACTGTCTGTCGGTTCGTTGGGGACTGTCTGTCTGTTGGAGTCAAAGGGGATACAGAAGTGTCAGAGATTAGTAGGCTATCCAGGCACGTTCCCATGTTCAGACAGCTTTATTTCCATCCTAAGCCAAACTGCTATCCACTCCACTTGGTATGCCCATAAATCAACAAGAATCATATGACTTAATATCAAGCAGTAGATGGGCTTGTGAACCAAACCATGTGGCTTTGGGGTTTCATATGAGACACAGTCACATATTTTCTACTGAACTTTTCCCTGACACAACAAGGTTATCATGGCTGGAGTTATATGAGGCCACAGGAAGGGAGGAATATTCACATGCAATGTATTGTTCAGAGTGTGTCTTCTGTCGTTCTACGGACTAATGAAGACATTACAGTCCAAACATTGAATCCCACTGCAAAGAAGAGAAGAGCATGTTAAGTTATTTATTTTTTCCAATATATTATTTCTCCATTAGATATCACCTACTGTAACCCAACTTTCTATGTATTTTTTTAAATAGATTTTATTTAACCTGGCAAGTCAGTTAAGAACAAAGTCTAATTTAAAATGACGGCCCACCCCAGCCAACGCTGGGCCAATTGTGCGCTGCCCTATGGGACTCCCAATCACAGCTGGATGTGATACAGCATGGATTTGAACCAGGGACTGTAGTGACACTTCTTGTACTAAAGATGCCGTGCCTTAGACCGCTGTGCCACACGGGAGCCCAGTCTATTACTTATCCGACTCCAGATAGGGTTAGAATACCAACGAATGGAGTTATGATTCATTCTCTACGTACATTTAAATCATGTGTATAGTAAGATGTAGCCAACTGTTTGTAGTTGCTTGGCTTTATCATGTACAGTACACCATATCATCACAGCGAGATCACTATGTGAAAACATCTAAAAGTGTTGGAGACATTAAACAGCGTATTAAACACTCTTCATGCTCTTTAAACACACAGTTCAGCGTTCGTAAGTTCCGCTGTCCACGCCCCTGTCAAATTAACGCAATTTACCCATAATTACAGAAATAACAAGTCATTAATATGTTTTCAAAAGAGACTAGCGCTGCAGTTCACGTACAGTTTCTCTTCCCATGAGCAATCGTCTCGGTCTCAGAAGCAAAACATTTCCTCCATTCTCACTCAAAAGTTATTTGCCTTTTACGACCCAATTCACCTTTACCAGAGACTCTAGCCACACAACACAATCTGTGCTGCAGTTCAGATAAATACAAAGTGTGAATGTTTGTTTGCTCTAAAAGATTTTACTGCCTTGGATCACTCTGTTGGTGATTTTGGCCGTCGACAACAAAAGGACAACCGTGTTTCTGAGGGGTCGGCTGTAGTTTCTGAGCACGCTGAGCACACGAAAGGCATGCTAATAGCAGGAAACTGTCAATTCACCCTTGCCAGAGACGCTAGCCACACAACACAATCTGTGCTGCAGTCAATCTGGACTATACACTATTGTAGATTACAAGCCACACGGTAAAGCGTTGAACTCAGAATGCATCCCAATCGACACCCTATCCCTATATAGCGCACTGGAACCTGGTCAACATTAGTGCACTATATAGGGAATAGGGTGCCACTTGGGACGTATCTCAGTCACCATGGAGGGGTCAGTCTAAGCCAGAAAGGCCAGACAACAGTTATTTCAGTTGTTAAGGAAGGTGACGACTGTGTAAGGTTAGGACAGATGTGAGCAAGAATACATGGAGATACGTTTTCGTAGTGCAAAAGACATGTGCAAAGTGCAAATGACCATAAACAGCATGATTTAACTTGAATATTTTCTTCAACAATGTGCATTATGAAGTGGTGACCATTTATGTATTGCGTAGTTTACTAAACTCTAGTTAAATTATAGCCTCCTTTTAAGGCACATTGTTGGAGAAAAGTTTCAAATGAAATCACATTGCGAGATTATAATGAGGTTTACAAGTGTCTTTTTACTATGCACAATTCTTTTGCACTAGGAAAATGTTGTCCATCAAATCAAATTTTATTTGTCACATACACATGGTTAGCAGATGTTAATGCGAGTGTAGCGAAATGCTTGTGCTTCTAGTTCCGACAGTGCAGTAATATCCAATAACCAATAACCAACGAGTAATCTACCATCACGCAATAGAGTCAGTCAGAGAGGAGGATATAAAGCATGAGGGTTGACCCAGTCGCAAAATCTGTCGGCGCAAAAGTAAAGCGTTAGTGTGGAGTTCAGTAAGAGTGGAATTCGTTACATTTGATCAAATGGAAGTTTCGTAATGCTAAGGTTGTTAGGAATGTGCTTATATAAGTGGACACGCATGATATCCTGCCAACTTTAACAACAACAAAAAATCCTGCTGTTGAAATGCGTATTTCCTTTCTCATTGGCTAGAATGTTCCCTCCTGCTCCCCCCTACCCCGCCTGCCTTCAGTATTTTGCGGACAATGATTCAAATTTTTAGGGCAGAGACTCCAGCATGTTCTGGGAAATAGATAGGGTGTCCAATCAAAAACGCATCTTTTGACCAATGGATAAAATAATAATAATTGTGTAGATATCCTCTATGATGTCCAACCTCACGTCTGTATCATAATCCAATCATAAGTTATTGGAGTTTTTACCCTTGTAGGATGGCCGAAGTTAGGAGGCCAGAGGTAAAAGTGGTGAAAAATCAGGAAAATAGCATTGAGTCAGCTAGGGTGGATGCTGTGAGAGAATGAAGGTTTACTGACAGGCTCATCGTTGAACTGGTCATCTTTCATCTCGAATCTGGAGAACATAAAACAACAGAGGTCAAATTGATATAGATTTTGAGACATGGCATTTAGTATTTTCATATTTTAATATACGCTTTTCATATTAATGAGGAATTCCTGATATTTTTCGAAGATTTCCCTCAAAAACAAGCATATCTCTGTGAAATGTCAACGGAGCAATGAGCGTACCGCAAGCGTTTTGTTTTTATTTTATTTTTTTAAGTCTTTTATATTTCATTCAGTTCCTTTCATGTTAATTTGGGTATTTGTGACTCACGGAAACTTTGCCGACAACCACCGCAACATGTCAAATCCTCAAAAGTCTCTGCGAGAAAGCGGCACCACTCTGTCAACAGAGCTCGGTGCTTATTATGGGATGTATTAGGTTACAAAATCTGACTTTTTAGATATAATGTTAATGATATGCTAGAGAAAGACCCCACTGAACGATTTAGAAAATTAAGAATCGTATTTTGTCTTGGTAAAATGTATTTTAGAGCATAAGGAAGTGACATTTCATCACCAAAGCGCATTTTCACCCACTCTAACATAGATCATTTTTGAGTCAAAAAATCTAATCAAATCAAATGTTATTTATACACGTGTTTAGCACATGTTATTGCAGGCGTAGCGAAATGCTTGTGTTTCTAGCTCCGACAATGCAGTAATATCTAACAAGTAATATCTAACAATTTCACAACATATACCCAATAAACACAAATCTAAGTAAAGGAATGGAATTAAGAATATATAAATATTTGGACGAGCAGTGTCAGAGCGGCATAGAATAAGATACAGTAGAATAGAACAGAAAGACCCTTCAACTGAACTGTCTCAACTGCAGACATCATGAGGAGGCCAAAGAAACAAGCAACTCCTTAACCTCAAGGACACCAGTGTTACTGTTAGAAGTCTGCATCAGAGGAAAGCTCAACATAATGTCCAGCCCAACCTTTTAGGATATGTTTCCACAAACAAAATCAGTGTTTTCCCTGCTCCATTTTCCTCCTGCCTCTGTTGTTCCAAACATGTGCCGACACCAGAAGCGAACACACACACACACACACACACACACACACACACACACACACACACACACACACACACACACACACACACACACACACACACACACACACACACACACACACACACACACACACAAAATAAAGCACTGAAACACGTACGATTACACACTCAAAGACACACACACTTGCAGTACAATAAACAGAAGTCACAACCCACCCCATATGTGAGTTAATGGACGGAGTTCCAACAATAATGTTTATTCGTCTGTCTCAGAAAAAAACCTGCTTGGCCACTGGCTAGACATAGCAGGAAATCTCTGAAAGTAAAGGTACAACACACACAAGCCCAAAAGCACACACATGCACACACAGACACACACACACACACACACACACACACACACACACACACACACACACACACACACACACACACACACACACACACACACACACACACACACACACACACACACACACACACACATACACAGACACACACACACAGACATACACACACACAGTCTGGTACAACTAATCTTGAGGGGACAGACAATTCAGTCCCATTCAAAATCCTATTTTCCCTAACCCCTAACCATAAACCTAACTCTAACCCGTACTCTTACCCTAACCCTTACCCTAACCTTAACCCTAAACCTAACCCTAGCTCCTAACCTTAAAACTAACCCTAGCTCCTAACCCTAACCCTAAATCTAAATCTAACCCTAACACTAATTCTAATCTTAACCATAAATGCCCTAAAAATAGCATTTGACCTTGTGGGGACCTACAAAATGTCCCCTGTTAGTCTAATGTTTGTTTATGTACTATTCTTGTGGGGACTACTGGTCAAGAATAGCTCAGTGGACATTGGACCTTGCAGTAATCAACCAATCCTCTGCTCCCATAGATACAACATACATACTATACATCAAATCAAATCAAATTTATTTATATAGCCCTTCGTATATCAGCTGAAATCTCAAAGTGCTGTACAGAAACCCAGCCTAAAACCCCAAACAGCAAGCAATGCATGTGAAAGAGGCACGGTGGCTAGGAAAAACTCCCTAGGAAAAACTCCCTAGAAAGGCCAAAAACCTAGGAAGAAACCTAGAGAGGAACCAGGCTATGAGGGGTGGCCAGTCCTCTTCTGGCTGTGCCGGGTGGATATTATAACAGAACATGGTCAAGATGTTAAAATGTTCATAAATGACCAGCATGGTCAAATAATAATAATCATTGTAGTTGTCGAGGGTGCAACAAGCACGTCCGGTGAACAGGTCAGGGTTCCGTAGCCGCAGGCAGAACAGTTGAAACTGGAGCAGCAGCATGGCCAGGTGGACTGGGGACAGCAAGGAGTCATCATGCCAGGTAGTCCCGAGGCATGGTCCTAGGGCTCAGGTCCTCCGAGAGAAAGAAAGAAAGAGAGAAAGAGAGAATTAGAGAGAGCATATTTAAATTCACACAGGACACCGGATAAGACAAGAGAATACTCCAGATGAAACAGACTGACCCTAGCCCCCGGCACATAAACTACTGCAGCATAAATACTGGAGGCTGAGACAGGAGGGATCAGAAGACACTGTGGCCCCATCCGATGATACCCCCGGACAGGGCCAAACAGGCAGGATATAACCCCACCCACTTTGCCAAAGCACAGCCCCCACACCACTAGAGGGATGTCTACAACCACCAACTTACCGTCCGAAGACAAGGCCGAGTATAGCCCACAAAAATCTCCGCCATGGCACAACCCAAGGGGGGGCGCCAACCCAGACAGGAAGACCACGTCAGTGACTCAACCCACTCAAGTGACGCACCCCTCCCATGGACGGCATGGAAGAACACCAGTAAGTCAGTGACTCAGCCCCTGTAATAGGGTTAGAGGCAGAGAATCCCAGTGGAAAGATGGGAACCGGCAAGGCAGAGACAGCAAGGGCGGTTCGTTGCTCCAGCCTTTCCGTTCACCTTCACACTCCTGGGCCAGACTACACTTAATCATAGGACCTACTGAAGAGATAAGTCTTCAGTAAAGACTTAAAGGTTACATGCGGTCAGACAGACAGAGGTCTGGGTACCTTTCATCCACACACGTAAAGTGCCTTCAGAAAGTATTCATACCCCTTGACTTATTCCACATTTCGTTGTATTCATACCCCTTGACTTATTCCACATTTCGTTGTGTTATAGACGGAATTCAAAATTAAATAGATTTTCTTCTCTCACCCATCTACACACAATACGCCATAACGACAAAGTCAAAACGTGTTTTTAGAAATTTGTGCAATTGTATTGAAAATGAAATACAGGAATTTCTAATTTACACAATTATTCACACCCCTGACATGTTAGAATCACCTTTGTCAGTGATCACAGCTTTGAGTCTGTCTGGGTAATTCTCTAAGAGCTTTGCACACCTGGATTGTACAATATTTGAACATTATTCTTGTTAAAATTCTTCAAGCTCTGTGAAGTTGCTAGACTTCCATTTTTTTTGTCTTGCCATAGATTTTGAAGACGATTTAAGTCAAATCTGTAGCCTGGCCAGGAACCCCTGGCCTGGAACATTCAAAGTCGTCTTGGTAAGCAACTCCAGTGTATATTTGGTCTTGTGTTTTAGGTTATTGTCCTGCTGGAAGGTGAATTTGTCTCCCAGTGTCTGTTGGAAAGCAAACTGAAACAGATTTTCCTCCAGGATATGTGCTTAGCTCTATTCCATTTATTTATATCCTAAAAAACTCCCTAGTCCTTGCCTATGACAGGCACACTCATAACATGATTCAGCCACCACCATGCTTGAAACTATGAAGAGTGGTACTCAGTGATGTGTTGGATTGGATTTGCCCCAAACATAAAGCTTTGTATTCCGGACATAAAGTTACTTTATTTGCTACATGTTTGCAGTGTTACTTTAGCGCCTTGTTGCAAACAGGATTCATGTTTTGGAATATTTTTGTTTTGTACATGCTTCCTTCTTTTCACTCTGTCATATAGGTTAGTTTGTGGAGTATATACAGTTTCTCCTATCACAACCATTAAACTCTGTAACTGTTTTAAAGTCACCATTGGCCTCATGGGGAAATCCCTGAGCAGTTTCCTTCCTCTCCGGCAACTGAGTTGGGAAGGATGTATTGATACACCATCCAAATGGTAATTCATCATTTCACTATGCTCAAAGGGATATTCAATGTCCTTTTTTTTCTTTTTCTCCCATCTACCAATAGGGGCCCTTCTTTGAGAGGCATTGGAAAACCTCCCTGGTCTTTGTAGTTGAATATACATTTGAAATTCACTGCTCGACACTATTATTGCACACAGAGTGAGTCCATGCAACTTATTATTTGACTTGTTAAGCAAAGTATTACTCCTGAACCTATTTAGGCTTGCCATAACAAAGTGGTTCAATACTTATTGACTCAAGATATTTCAGCTTTTCATTCTTAAAGCCACAATATGTAACATTTTGGGTGCCCTGACCAAATTCACATAGAAACTTAAGTTATACATCTAACTTTCTGTGTTTCTGGTTGTCACGTCCTGACCAGTAAAGGGGTTATTTGTTATTATAGTTTGGTCAGGACGTGGCAGGGGGTATTTGTTTAGAGTCTTTCAGGGTTTGTTGGGCTATGTGTTTAGGTAGAGGGGTGTTTGTTTAGAGTGTTCCGGGGTTTTTGGTTATGTTCTATGTTAGTATATTTCTATGTTCTGGTCTAGTCTTGTTTGTTCTATATTTAGGGTTATTGGATGGCCCTTCAATTGGAGGCAGCTGTTCCTCGTTGCCTCTGATTGAAGGTCCTATATAGAGGGGTGTTTTTGTAATGGGTTTTGTGGGAAGTTGTTGTTGCACTGCTGTGTTAGCCTGCAATACTGTTCGTTCGTACGGTTTCTTGTTTTGTTAATTAAGTGTTCTAAATAAAAGATAAAATGAGCACTCAACCCGCTGCACCTTGGTCCAGTATATATGATGACCGTTACAGAACTTCCCACCACCAACGGACCAAGCAGCGGGGTAAAGAGCTAGAAAGGAGTTATTTTGAGTTGTGGACTTGGGAGGAGATTTTAGCCGGAGAGGGACCATGGAGGAAGGCTGGAGAGGACCGGGACTGTTATATTGGAACACGACTGGCATGGAAGCCTGAGAGGCAGCCCCAATAAAAAAAAATTGGGGGGGGCACACGGGTAGTTTGGCTGGGCCAGGGTTAAGCCCCAAGCCAACTCCCCGTGCTTACCGGAGGCAGCATGTTACTAGTCAGGCCCCGTGCTATGTGGTGATGCGCACGGCGTTGAGGCCGAGCATTCACCGCCCGGTGTGCGCAGTGCCAGCGTCCCGTATTTGCCAGGGGGAAGCGGGCATCGAGCCAGTAAGGGTGGTGCCAGTACAGCGCTCGAGACCGCCAGTGCGCCTTCACGGCCCAGTGCATCCTGTTCCCACTCCTCGCACTAGCCCTGAGGTGCGTGTATCCAGTCTGGCGTCTCCAAAGCCAGCACCACGCATCAGGCCTTCAGTGCGTCAGACCCGTCCAGGATGTCCTGTTACCGCTCCTCGCACTAGCCTTGGGGTGCGTGTCTCCAGTCTGGTACCTCCAGTACCAGCCCCACGCACCAGGCCTCCAGTGCGTCAGTGCCTCGTCCAGCTTGTCCTACTCCAGCACCACACACCAGGCTTTCAGTGCGCAGTCCTCGTCCAGAGTGTTCGGCAACAGTGCCTCGTCCAGAGTGTCCGGCAACAGTGCCTCGTCCAGAGTGTCCGGCGACAGTGCCCCGTCTAGAGCTTCCGGCGACAGTGCCCCGTAGAGAGACGGCCCACAGTCTGGAACCGAGTGAGATGGCCCACAGTCCGGAACCGAGAGAGACGGCCCACAGTCCGGAACCGAGTGAGACGCCCCACAGTCCGGAACCGAGTGAGACGCCCCACAGTCCGGAACCGAGTGAGACGCCCCACAGTCCGGAGCCGAGAGAGTCGACCTACAGTCCGGAGCCGAGAGAGTCGCCCTACAGTCCGGAGCTCCCAGAGTCGCCCTACAGTCTGGAGCTCCCAGAGTTGCTGTACAGTCCGGAATCGGCGCACCCAGAGTCGCCCTACAGTCCTGAATCGGTGCAGCGAGAGTCGCCCTACAGTCCGGAATCGGCGCAGCCAGAGACGCGCTTCAGCCCGAGGTCTACAGTGACGCGCTTCCGACCGAGGTATTCAGCGGGGGTGGACAGGTTAGGTGGGGGACTAAGGCTAGAGCCTGAGCCACCTCCACAGTAGGAGGAATGGGGAGTGGGGGTGTAGCACGGGAACCGTCAGTGACGGTAGCCACCCTCCCTTCCCTCCCCTTAGTTGGGGGGTTTATTTTTGGGTTTATTTTTTGTGAGAGGTGCATCCGGGGTCTGCACATTTGTGGGGGGGGGTACTGTCACGTCCTGACCAGTAAAGGAGTTATTTGTTATTATAGTTTGGTCAGGACGTGGCAGGGGGTATTTTTTTAGAGTGTTTCGGGGTTTTTGGTTATGTTCTATGTTAGTATATTTCTATGTTCTGGTCTAGTCTTTTTAGTTCTATGTTTAGGGTTATTGGATGGCCCTTCAATTGGAGGCAGCTGTTCCTCGTTGCCTCTGATTGAAGGTCCTATATAGAGGGGTGTTTTTGTAATGGGTTTTGTGGGAAGTTGTTGTTGCATTGCTGTGTTAGCCTGCAATACTGTTCGTTCGTACGTTTTCTTGTTTGTTATAATTAAGTGTTCTAAATAAAAGATCAAATGAGCACTCAACCCGCTGCGCCTTGGTCCAGTATATACGACGACCGTTACACCGGTTCTTCATTTTCGTTTTTGTGTCTTTTACTTTAGGTTTTGTACACCAAGTTCAAACAGCTGAAAATACACTATTTTTGGTTATGGAAAATAGTTTAGATGGTACAATGATTCTCTACACTAAACTTGCTTGTTTTGTCACATAATGTAACGGGTGTCGTAATGATTGGACCAAGGTGCAGCGGGAACGTGTATACTCATCTTCTTTAATTGGTTAAAACACAACGAACAACACTAACAGTCCTGTCAGGTGCACAGACACTAAACAAGGAAGTAACTACCCACAAATCCCATAGAAAAAACACCCCTCTTAAATAAGACCTTCAATTAGAAGCAACGAGGAGCAGCTGCTTCCAATTGAAGGTCAACCCCATTATCTAAACATAGACATAGAAAGACTAGAACTAACATAGAAATAAACTAACAAGAACATAGCCCAACAAATCCCAAAACACTCTAAACAAACACCCCTCTTACATAATAACATAACCCAACAAACCCCGAACCACATAAAACAAACACCCCCTGCCACGTCCTGACCAAACTACAATAACAAATACCCCTTTACTGGTCAGAACGTGACACATAAATTGAAATTAGGCAAACTATTAGAATTTTAGCAACCTGGTAATGGTGGACCTATCTCATCATAGTGCATCTTTAATTCATTTATAATAATAAATAATAAAAATAAACTTTGGTATAATGGGGTATTGTGTGTAGACCAGCAACACAAAATCTAAATTTCATCAATTTTAAACTCAGGCTGTGACAACAAAATTTGGAAAGATTCAAGGGGTGTACATGCTCACAGACAGTAGCTTACACAAACACACACACAGATACACACACACACATACCCGCTTACTGTGTGCTCGACTCTGTCACGACTTCCGCCGAAGTCGGTCCCGCTCCTTGTTTGGGCGGCGTTCGGCGGTCGACGTCACCGGCTTTCTAGCCACCGCCGATCCATTTTTCATTTTCCATTTGTTCTGTCTTTGTCTTACACACCTGGCTTCACTCAACCAATTACTTGTTTATTATTTAAACAAGTTGTGTTTGTGAGTGATTGTTTATTGTAATTCGGTCCGCCTTTGTGGGCTTGTGATGTTACTTTGTAAATTTGTCTTTTTGAGTAAAGTATGTTGATTACTCATATCTGCTGTCCTGCGCCCGACTCTCTTCACCAGCTACACACAGGACCCTTACATACTCTCTCTCGCTCTCTCTCTCTCTCTCTCCTCTCTCTCTCTCTCTCTCTCTCTCTCTCTCTCTCTCTCTCTCTCTCTCGCTGTCTCTCTCTCTCTCTCTCTCTCGCTGTCTCTCTCTCGCTGTCTCTCAATTTTCAATTCAATTTGCTTTATTGGCATGATGTAACAATGTACATATTGCCAATGCTTACTTTGGATATTTACAATATGAATATAATAAGAATCAAAATTGTCAACGGGACAACAGTAACAACAATAACCAAGGGTCAAAATAGCCATACATTGAACAATAACAATAAGCATACAGTAGAGGACATGTGCAGGTTGATTGGTCTGTCAGACACTGTCCCTAATCTTATGGCAGGCAGCAATGTAGTGCGCTGCCAACCCACAGCTCTCTGCGTCCTCCCCCAACAGGATGGGTAGCCTACTCTCATCAGAGAGATCTTTGAAACCTTGAATAAGGGTTTCAAATTTGGGAAATGACACTCTGAAATTGTTTTATATTTTTTACATTTTGTCAGGAAATGCAGCGCTGTCTCAGGTTCTGCTGTTGTGCAGTGGTTGCACAGCCTTTCCTCTACAGGGAGCCAAGTTTTCCTGTGTCTACCCTTCTCAATGGCAAGGCTGTGCTCACTGAGCCTGTATGTTGTCAAGGTTTTTCTAAGGTTTTGATCAGTAACCATGGTCAAATAGTTTGCAATTGTGTACTGTCGATTTAGGGCCAGATAGCACTGCATTTTGCTGTGTGCTTGTGTTTCCCAATAAGCAATGTAGTTTAGTTTTGATTGTGTTGTAATTTGTTTTATTCTGATTGATTGGATGTTCTGGTCCTGAGGCTTCAGATTTGTGAACTCAGCCTCAGGACCAGCTAGATGAGGGGACTCTTTTCTTTGCTCAGCTCTTGGCATTGCAGGGCTTGGTAATGATATGAGAGGGGGTCACTGTATTTTAGATGTTTCCAAAACTTAATTGCTCTTTTTTGAGTATTTATTATTAGTGGATATTGGCCTAATTCTGCCCTGCATGCATTGTTTGTAGTTTTCCACTGGATATGTAGGAGAATCTTGTAGAACTCTGCATGCAGGGTTTCAATGGGGTGTTTGTTGCATTTGGTGAAATCTTGTTTTGCAAGTGGACCCCACACCTCGTTGCCATAAAGTGCAATTGGTTCAATGACACATTCAATTAGTTTTAGCCAAATTTTAATAGGTATTTCAATTTGAATTTGCTTTTTAATGGCGTAGAATACCCTGTATGCTTTCTCTCTCTGTAACGGGCGTCGTAAGGATTAGACCAAGGTGTGCAGCGGGAACGTGTATACTCATCTTCTTTATTAAATCAAAAGAAGGAAAAACAAACAAATCACGTATACAAAACAACGAACGACACTAAACAGTCTTGTCAGGTGCACAGACACAAAACAGGAGACAACTACCCACAAATCCCATTACAAAAACACCCCTATACATAGGACCTTCAATCAGAGGCAACGAGGAACAGCTGCCTCCAATTGAAGGTCAACCCCATTAACTAAACATAGAAATAGATAGAGTAGACTGAACATAGAAATAAACTAACATAGAACATAGACCAAAAAACCCCGGAACACATAAAACAAACACCCCTCTTACATAAGTACATAGCCCAACAAACCCCGAACCACATAAAACAAACACCCCCTGCCACGTCCTGCCCAAACTACAATAACAAATAACCCCTTTACTGGTCAGGACATGACAATACCCCCCCCAAAGGTGCGGACCCCGGATGCACCTAAAACAGTAAAACAAAACCTAATCCAATAACTCTAAACACAAACAAAAAATAATCCCCAACTAAAGGGAGGGAAGGGAGGGTGGCCACCGTCGCCGACGGTTCCCGTGCAACACACCCCCCCTCCCCCAACTCCCTACCACGGAGGTGGCTCAGGCTCCGGCCTTACTCCCCAACCTACCCTGTCCACCCCTGCTAAATACTCATTAAACTTTACCCCTCCCGAAGTCTCTGGGCTATGGCGCATCGCTGAAGACCTCGGGCAGATGTGCGTTGCTGGAGACCTCGGGCTGATGAGCGTCGCTGGAGACATCGGGCTGAAGGGCGACTCTGGCTGCGCTGATTCCGGACTGTAGGGCGACTCTGGCTGCGCCTATTCCGGACTGTAGGGCGACTCTCGCTGCGCCGATTCCGGACTGTAGGGCGACTCTCGCTGCGCCGTTTCCGGACTGTAGGGCGACTCTCGCTGCACCGATTCTGGACTGTGGGCCGTCTCTCTCGGCTCTGGACTGTGGGCTGTCTCTCTCGGCTCCGGACAGTGGGCCGTCTCTCTCGGCTCCGGACTGTGGGCCGTCTCTCTTGGCTCAGGACTGTGGGCCGTCTCTCTTGGCTCCGGACTTTGGGCCGCCTCTCTCGGCTCCGGACTGTGGGCCGTCTCTCTCGACTCCAGACAGTGGGCCGTCTCTCTCGGCTCCGGACTGTAGGCCGTCTCTCGGCTCTGGACTGTGGGCCGTCTCTCTCGGCTCCGGGCTGTGGGCCGTCTCTCTCGGTTCCGGACTGTGGGCCGTCTCTGCTGGCTCCGGACTGTGGGCCGTCTCTCTACGGGGCACTGTAGCCGGAAGCTCTGGACAGGGCACTGTCACCGGACACTCTGGATGAGGTACAGTCGCCGGACACTCTGGACGAGGCACTGTCGCCGGACACTCTGGACGAGGCACTGTCGCCGGACACTCTGGACGAGGCACTGTCGCCGGACACTCTGGACGAGGCACCGTCGCCGGACACTCTGGACGAGGCACTGTCGCCGGACACTCTGGACGAGGCACTGTTGCCGGACACTCTGGACGAGGCACTGTTGCCGGACACTCTGGATGAGGCACTGTTGCCGGAAGCTCTCGACGGGGACTGCGCACTGAAGACCTGATGCGTAGAGCTGGCTTAGGACGTGCCAGACTAGGGACACGCACCACAGGGCTAGTGCGAGGAGCAGGAGCAGGACGAGCTGGACTGGGCTGACGCACTGGAGGCCTGGTGCGTGGGGCTGGTAGTGGAGGTACCAGATTGGAGACACGCACCCCAAGGCTAGTGCGAGGAGCAGGAGCAGGACGAGCTGGACTGGGCTGATGCACTGGAGGCCTGGTGCGTGGTGCTGGCTTTGGAGACGCCAGACTGGAGACACGCACCTCAGGGCTAGTGCGGGGAGCGGGAACAGGATACACTGGGCTGTGAAGGCGCACTGGCGGTCTCGAGCGCAGGACTGGCACCACCCTGGCGTCTCCTGACTGGCGGGCAGCTCTGGCGACTCCTGACTGGCGGGCAGCTCTGGCGACTCCTGACTGGCGGGCAGCTCTGGCGAATCCTGACTGGCGGGCAGCTCTGGCAACTCCTGACTGGCGGGCAGCTCTGGCAACTCCTGACTGGCGAGCGGCTGATGCACTAGATGCCTGATGCGTGGTGCTGGTACTGTAGGTATCAGCCTGGGAACACGCACCTCCAGGCTAGTGCGGGGAGCGGGAACAGGACGAGTCGGACTGGGTTGACGCACTGGAAGCCTGATGCGTGGTGCTGGTACTGGAGGTATCAGCCTGGGAACACGCACCTCCGGGCTAGTGCGGGGAGCGGGAACAGGATACACTGGGCTGTGAAGGCGCACTGGCGGTCTCGAGCGCAGGACTGGCACCACCCTTACTGGCTGGGTGCCCGCTTCCCCCCGGCAAATGCGGGACGATGGCACCGAGCATACCGGCCTGTGGATGCTTGGCCTCAACGCCGTGCGCATCACCCCATAGCACGGGGCCTGACCAGTTGTCACGGTTGTCATCTGGAATGGAGGACCAAAACGCAGCAGGAATGTGGATGCTCATCTTGTAGTTTATTTTAAATCAAAGAGAACACCAAAATAACAAACAAAAGAACGAACGATCAACAAAACATTCTTGTAAGGCTCACACACGCAAAACAAGAAACAATCTCCCACAAACACTAAACCAAACACATACCCATATATAGGACTCTCAATCAGAGGCAACGAGAAAGCACCTGCCTCCAATTGAGAGTCCAACCCCCCATTAACCTAAACATAGAAATACATTAACAAGGAACAGTGCCCAGAAACCCCGGAATACATAAATCAAATACCCTTCTACAAAAACACCACTCCGAACCACATAAAACAAATACCCTCTGCCACGTCCTGACCAAACTACAATAACAAATAACCCTTATACTGGTCAGGACGTGACAGTACCCCCCCCCCCCCCCCTAAAGGTGCAGACCCCGGATGCAACTCATAAATAAACAAAAACCCAAAACAACAACAAAAAAATCCCCCTAAACTAAAGGGAGGGAAGGGAGGGTGGCTGCCGTCACCGACGGCACTTGTGCTACACCCCCCCTCCCCAACCCACCTATACAGGTGGTGGTTCAGGCTCCGGCCTACTGTCCTCCAGAATGCAGACAGACTTAATCCATTTTGGGCCGTAGGCAGACTCCCCTCGTTCCGGATCGTAGGCAGACCTCTTCCATTCCACACTGTCGGCAGACTCATTCGAAACACAGTTACTTATATTTAGTTCTGGATCATTCATAGACTTACTCAGTTACGGGTTGCTGCTAGACTCCTTTGGTTCCGGGTCATAGGCAGACTCACCCGGTTCTGGGTCACAGGCAGACCCCTTCGGTTCCGGGTCACAGGCAGACCCCTTCGGTTCCGGGTCATAGGCAGACCCCCTCGGTTCCGGGTCACAGGCAGACCCCCTCGGTTCCGGGTCACAGGCAGACCCCCTCGGTTCCGGGCAGGCGGGCCACTCTGGCAGATCCGGCGCGGCGGGCCACTCTGGCAGCTCCGTGCAGACGGGCCGCTCTGGCAGATCCGGTGCGGCGGGCCGCTCTGGCAGATCTGGCGCGACGGGCCACTCTGGCAGCTCTGGGCAGACGGGCCACTCTGGCAGCTCCGGGCAGACGGGCCACTCTGGCAGCTCTGGGCAGACGGGCCACTCTGGCAGCTCCGGGCAGACGGGCCACTCTGGCAGATCCGGGCAGACAGGCCACTCTGGCAGATCCGGGCAGACGGGCCACTCTGGCTGATCCGGGCAGACGGGCCACTCTGGCTGATCCGGGCAGACGGGCCACTCTGGCTGATCCGGGCAGACGGGCCACTACGGCTGATCCGGGCAGACGGGCCAGTCTGGCTGATCCAGGCAGACGGCCACTCTGGCTGATCCGGGCAGACGGGCTACTCTGGCAGGTCCTGACTGGCGGGCGGCTCTGGCGACTCCTGACTGGCGGGCAGCTCTGGCGACTCCTGACTGGCGGGCAGCTCTGGCAACTCCTGACTGGCGGGCAGCTCTGGCGACTCCTGACTGGCGGGCAGCTCTGGCGACTCCTGAATGGCGGGCAGCTCTGGCGACTCCTGACTGGCGGGCAGCTCTGGCGTCTCCTGACTGGCGGGCAGCTCTGGCGACTCCTGACTGGCGGGCAGCTCTGGCGACTCCTGACTGGCGGGCAGCTCTGGCGAATCCTGACTGGCGGGCAGCTCTGGCGACTCCTGACTGGCGGGCAGCTCTGGCAACTCCTGACTGGCGAGCGGCTGATGCACTAGATGCCTGATGCGTGGTGCTGGTACTGTAGGTATCAGCCTGGGAACACGCACCTCCAGGCTAGTGCGGGGAGCGGGAACAGGACGAGTCGGACTGGGTTGACGCACTGGAAGCCTGATGCGTGGTGCTGGTACTGGAGGTATCAGCCTGGGAACACGCACCTCCGGGCTAGTGCGGGGAGCGGGAACAGGACGAGTCGGACTGGGCTGATGCAATGGAAGCCTGGTGCATGGTGCTGGTACTGGACGTGCCAGACTGGGGTTTCGCACTTCCGCGTCCGCACGAGAGACAGGAACTGGAAACACCGGGCCATGGAGGCGCACAGGCGGTCTTGATCTCACCTCCTGCACAACCCGTCCTGGCTGGATTGAACTAGTAGCCCTGTACGAGCGGGGTGCTAGTACAGGGCGAACTGGGCTGTGCAGGGGCATGATGGTTGCCGTGCGTAGAGCGGGCGTAGGGTAGCCTGGTCCTAGTAGGCGCACCGGTGACCAGACGCGCTGCGCAGGCATCCTCCTACCAGGCTGGAAGCCCACTCTAGCACGGCATCTGCGAGGGGCTGGAATAACTCGCACTGGACTGTGCGTGCGTATGGGCGAGATTGTGCGCACTTCAGCAAAACACGGTGCCCTCCACTCCATACGGTCCTCCATATAAACACGGGGAGCTGGCTTAGGGCTCACCCTTGGCCCAGCCAAACTACCCGTGTGCCCCCCCCAAAACAATTCTTGGGGGTGCCTCTCGTGCTTCAACGCCAGTCGTGTTCCCCTGTAGCGTTCCCGGTCCTCACCAGCCTTTCGCCGTTCCTCCCTCTCTCTTTCCACCTGTCCCTATGGAAGGCGATCCTTTCCCGCCTGGATCTCCTCCCAAGTGTAGGAGCCTTTTCCCCCCAAGATCTCCTCCCAGGTCCATTTCTCACCATAGTCCAACTCAAATTCCCTTTGCTCCTCAAAGTCCACCTGTTGCTCCTTCCTCCGCTGCTTGGTCCGTTTGTGGTGGGAGATTCTGTCATGGTTGTCGTCTGGAATGGAGGACCAAAACGCAGCAGGAATGTGGATGCTCATCTTGTAGTTTATTTTAAATCAAAGAGAACACCAAAATAACAAACAAAAGAACGAACGATCAACAAAACAGTCTTGTAAGGCTCACACACGCAAAACAAGAAACAATCTCCCACAAACACTAAACCAAACACATACCCATATATAGGACTCTCAATCAGAGGCAACGAGAAAGCACCTGCCTCCAATTTAGAGTCCAACCCCCCATTAACCTAAACATAGAAATACAACTAACTAGACTAAACATAGAAATACATTAACAAGGAACAGTGCCCAAAAACCCCGGAATACATAAATCAAATACCCTTCTACAAAAACACCACCCGAACCACATAAAACAAATACCCTCTGCCACGTCCTGACCAAACTACAATAACAAATAACCCTTATACTGCTGCCTCTGGTAAGCACGGGGAGTTGGCTTAGGGCTCAACCCTGGCCCAGCCAAATTACCCGTGTGCCCCCCCCCATTTTTTGGGGGGGGGCTGCCTCTCAGGCTTCCATGCCAACTGTGTTCCAGCAAAACACCCCGGTCCTCTCCAGCCTTCCTCCATGGTCCCTCTCCGGCTAGGTTCTCCTCCCAGGTCCACGATTCCCGATAGCTCCTCTCCAGCTCCTTACCCCGCTGCTTGGTCCATTGGTGGTGGGTAGTTCTGTAACGGGCGTCGTAAGGATTAGACCAAGGTGCAGTGGGAACGTGTATACTCATCTTCTTTATTAAATCAAAAGATGGAAAAACAAACAAATCACGTATACAAAACAACGAACGACCCTAAACAGTCCTGTCAGGTGCACAGACACAAAACAGGAGACAACTACCCACAAATCCCATTACAAAAACACCCCTATACATAGGACCTTCAATCAGAGGCAACGAGGAACAGCTGCCTCCAATTGAAGGTCAATCCAATGAACTAAACATAGAAATAGATAGTGTATTTCTATGTTCAGTCTACTCTAACATAGAACATAGACCAAAAAACCCCAGAACACATAAAACAAACACCCCTCTTACATAAGTACATAGCCCAACAAACACCGAACCACATAAAACAAACACCCCCTGCCACGTCCTGACCAAACTACAATAACAAATAACCCCTTTACTGGTCAGGACGTGACACTCTCAGTTCATTCACTGCCTCATTAAGGTGTCCAGTTGGGCTTCTTGTTAAACCTCAGTAGTTGTAGTGTGTGCAGTACTCTATATATTTTGTACCAATTGAGAACTTTGGTCTAATTCCCTGAGATCTAGATCTTCTCTGGAAAATCATTATTTTAGTGTTTTTGGGGTTTACTGCCAGGGCCCAGGTCTGGCAGTACTGCTCTAGCAGGTCCAGGCTCTGCTGTAGGCCATGTGCTCTGGGGGTTTATTGCCAGGGCCCAGGTCTGGCAGTACTGCTCTAGCAGGTCGAGGCTCTGCTGTAGGCCATGTGCAGCGGGTGACAGCAGGCATAGGTCATCTGCGAAGAGAAGGCATTTAACCCCTGAGTTGTGGAGACTAACACCAGGGGCTGAGGATTTTTCTAGAATAGTGGCCAATTCGTTTATGCAAATATTGAAGAGTGCAGGGCTCTGATTGCAACCCTGGCAAAGGCCCCGCCACTGGTTAAAGAATTCTGTTTTTTTCTTGACAATTTTAATACTGCACGTATTGCCAGTATACATTGATTTAATTATGTCATATGTTTTACCCCCGACAACACTGTCAATAACTTTGAAGAACAGTCCTGTATGCCGAATAGAAACAAATGCTTTTTGGAAGTGGATAAAGCAAGCGTATAATTTGGTATTATTTTGGTGGACATGTTTATCTATCAGGGTGTGTAGGGTGTAAATATGATCAGTCGTGCAATGTTTTGGTATAAATCCAATTTGGCTTTTACTCAAGACATTGTGCTTATTAAGGAAGCTTAGAACTCTTACATTTATAATACTATAGAAAATATAATACTATAGAAAACCTTCCCCAGGTTATTGTTCACACAAATGCCTCTGCCTAATTGTTAGGGTCAAATTTGTTATTGTTCTTAAAGATTGGGGTTATGAGTCCTTGATTCCAGATGTCAGGGAAATAATCTACACTCAGGATCAAATTAAACAGTTTTAATATTGCCAATTGAAATTTTGCACTGGTGAGTTTGAGCATCTCATTTAGGATGCCATCAGGTCCGTGTGCTTTTTTAAATTTGAGGGCCTGAAGTTTCTTATAGAGCTCCTGGTCAGTAATTGGGGAGTCCAATGGATTTTGATTGTCCTTTATAGCTTTTTCTAATCCATTCAACTTTTCATGAATTTGGTGTTGTTCTGCGTTTGTGTCAATTTGAACAGTGTTGTAGATTGTTTTAAATTGGGTTGTCCATATGTCACCATTTTGTATCGCTAATTCCTCTTGTTTCGATTTTTTATTTTTTTCCAATTTTGCCAGAAGTTTTTTGTGTTTATGGACTCCTCAATTAGTGTCAGCTGCTTGCTGTTGTACTGTGCTTTTTGGTTCTGAGTGTACGTTTATTGAGTTTTAAAATCTCACAGTAATGAAGGTTTAATTCACCATTATTTGGGTCTCTGTGCCACTAACACCTCTGGATAGTGTTCTAAGTTTTTTCCTCATCATTTTACAATCTGCATCAAACCAGTTGTCATCTGTGGTATTTTTTGTTTTGTTTTTTATCAATTTCAGTTGTGCTTCTTTTGCCGCTTGCCTGAATATATAGTTGATGTTTTTTACTGCTAGATTGATGCCTTCTTTACTGTGAGTGAATGTGGTATCCAGAAAGTTATCTTAGAGTGTTTGGATATTTTGGTTACAGGTTGCTTTTTGGTATTCTTCTGTGTTGTTTTGGGCCCATCTGTATGAATTTCTGATGTTGTACAGCTTACTGGACTGTGAATGTGTGGTTGTTTCCATGTCTGTTCTTTTGAGGAACAACGTAATTTGGCTGTGATCAGAC
>NW_021823100.1:0-12500 GCF_901001165.1 Salmo trutta | reverse complement strand
AGCCACATCATCAATCATCACAAACCACTTGATGTCCCAATGTACTCAATTCATGTAGTGGTCATTGTTTTTCTTCATGGTCATGGAAAGTCTACAGGTACAAACCTAGATGACCAGCCTATGTAAAATACAGAAATGTACATTTACATTAAGTGTTTTGTAAGGACGGTAAGTAAATACAGCACAAAAAGTGGTTGATTTCCATGTTATTTGATCAAGAAAAATATTTTATTTGATGTGGATGTTTTGGGTCTTTGCCCATGACTTTACACCTATTGATATAAATGTCTGAGGACAAGGGTTTTGTTCTTTCTGGATTCCATTAGAATGACATCACAGTGAAAGGGACAGGGCAACAACTCTTACAATTCCAACAATTGAATCCTGCAAGATCAAATCAAATTGTATTTTTCACATGCGCTGAATACAACAGGCATAGATAGACCATACCTTGAAATGCCTAATTACAAGATCTTAACCAACAATGCAGTTGTAAGAAAATAAGAATTAAGAAAATATTTACTAAATAAACTAAAGTAAAACAAGTTACATAACAAAATAATGAGGCTGTCACGACTTCTGCCGAAGTCGGTCCCTCTCCTTGTTCGGGCGGAGTTCGGTGGTCGACGTCACCGGCCTTCTAGCCATCGCCGATCCACTTTTCATTTTCCATTTGTTTTGTCTTTGTTTTACACACCTGGTTTCACTTTCCCAATTACTTGTTCATTATTTACCCTCTGTTCCCCCATGTTTTTTTGTGAGTGATTGTTTGTATGTTATACGGTCCGTTATGCGGGCTTGCATTATTGTATTGTATTTGCCTATTTTGAGTAAATTATGTTTATTTACTCATATCTGCTGTCCTGCGCCTGACTCCTCTACACAAGCTACACACAGACCTCTTAACAGAGGCTATATTCAGGGGGTGCCGGTATCGAGTCAATGTGCGTGGGGGCAGGTTAGTCGAGGTAATTGAGTTAATATTCTGTCCATGATGTGGAAGTCAAGGGGTGTGAATACTTTCTGAAGGCACCATAGAAACGGAGGAAGAGAGAGGGAGAGATGGTGTGAAAGACGAAGACATCACCCTGGTATTATTTTTCTACTGCCATTTTCTACCGTGTGTGTCTAGAAATAAATCACGTCATCCCACTTTGCCTGACATCCATAAATTGTGGTTTGTTGCCATAGACCTCCTTCACATTTTGATGGGCGCAGGATTTATACAACATTTTGACAGCTTGTTTCATGTAATGTACACATTCATATTTCCATCCACGGGCGTGCAATGTTCTCTGGTTCTCAGGAGTAAGTTATTTTCATGAATTTTGTCTGAACAAAAAGCATTTCCCCAAAGGGTGTGTTCCGACTGAATGAAACAGTGTCTCAGTCATTACAGCTTTATGGGTCATTCCCTTTATCTGCTGAACAAGGTCATATTGTTCATTATTTGGACAGATGAAAACAAAAAAGTATCTCTTCATAAGGTTATGTCAAATTAAATTGCTTATTCTGAATCTGTGAATTAATTAACAACTCTTAAAGGAATATTTTGTTTCATTAGATATTTAATTATAATTGTGTTACAGTGCTGTTTCTGCTGGGTTTTACCTTGTATTATTTGCAAACAAGGAGCACTTTTTGGTACTTACCAAACGTGACGTAACAATGTTTTTTTAAAATAAATTCCAATTACACTCGAGAGAGTAGTGAATTAGTAATTACGATGTGATTAACATTTCACAATGTCGTGTCTAAGTAATCCCAGGTCTTGTAAAAAGTGGAGTTGTACAATAAAGTGGAATCACGTTTTCTTCAATTGAACGGAATTACTGTATTTCACATGTAAACTCTTTCATGCTGATAGCTCATGCCTCGGCTTAGCCTGCTGAGATGGGAACCACAGTGCCACATCTTCAAATCCCCAGGTGTGGGAGGACAGTGTTTGGCGTGACGTGTGTGGAAGCAGCTGTTTAGGGAGGGAGTTCCTGTGAGCACTGAGGTCAGAACACATTCACACAGCTACACAGGAAACTAAGTTGTTTGTGTGTGTGTGTGTGTGTGTGTGTGTGTGTGTGTGTGTGCGCGCACGCCTGCGTGCTTGTACATGTTTAAATGTTTGCAGAGAGAGATACTTAGGATGACATCATCACAAAAAGGTCTGAGGCGTTCATCTTGGGGTCATCTTGAGGTCATCTTGAGGTCATTGTGACACAGACAAACAGACATAAAGGGGCCTGTTGGGGTCAAGATGTGGTCAAGTTAGTAAAAGCTGATGTGCTCTTTGGAGGCACGTTTACATACCCTCTTGGCATGTTTGGGCTGTAGGTCCAGAGCCTGAGAAAAAAGTCAAATGTCAGAGAATTTATAGGTTGCGTTCCAGGTTGTCGACAATGCAGATAAAATCAAATCACATTTTATTTGTCACATGCGCCGAATACAACAGGTGTAATAAACTTTACAGTGAAATGCTTACTGACAACCACTTAACCAACAATGCAGTTTTAAGCAAAGCCCTAAAAAAAGTAAGAGGTAAGAATAACAAATGATTAAAGAGCAGCAGTAAATAACAATAGTGGGGGCTATAAACAGGGGGTACCAGTACAGAGTCAATCTGTCAATGTGCGGGGGCGCAAGAGGATAGATAATAACAGAGAGTAAAAGCAGCGTATGGGAGTGGAGGTGGGGGGTGGGCAATACAAATAGTCTGGGTAGCCATTTGATTAGCTGTTCAGGAGTGTTATGGCTTGGGGGTAGCAGCTGTTTGGACCTAGACTTGCGGAAGCAGAGAAGCTTGGCACCGGTGATGTACTGGGCCGTACGCACTACCCTCTGAAGTGACTTGCGGTCAGAGGCTGAGCAGTTGCCATACCAGGCAGTGATGCAACCCGTCAGGATGCTCTCGATGGTGCAGCTGTAAAACCTTTTGAGGATCTGAGGACACATGCCAAACCTACTCTACCCCTGTTAACACAGTTATGAGACTGATATAACCTGCTCTCTCCCTGTTAACACAGTTATGAGACTGATATAACCTGCTCTCTCCCAGTTAACACAGTTATGAGACTGATATAACCTGCTCTACCCCTGTTAACACAGTTATGAGACTGATATAACCTACTCTACCCCTGTTAACCTCTCTAGTACATGTGGGACGAACTCGTCCCACCTACGTAACAGCCACTGAAATCCAGTGGCGCGATTTTTGAATCGTTAGAAATGCTATAACTTCAATTTCTCAAACATATGACTATTTCACAGCTATTTAAAGACAAGAATCTCGTTAATCTAACCCCACTGTCCGATTTCAAAAAGGCTTTACAACAAAAGCAAAACATTAGATTATGTCAGCAGAGTACCCAGCCAGAAATAATCACACAGCCATTTTTCAAGCTAGCATATCATGTCACATAAACCCAAACCACAGCTAAATGCAGCACTAACCTTTTATAATCTTCATCAGATGACACACCTAGGACATTGTGTTATACAATACATGCATGTCTGTTCAATCAAGTTCATATTTATATCAAAAACCAGCTTTTTACATTAGCATGTGACGTTCAGAAAAAGCATAACCACCGCAAACTTCCGGTGAATTTACTAACAGTTTGCTAAATTACTCACGATAAACGTTCACAAAAAGCATAACAATTATTTTAAGAATTATAGATACATTACCCCTCTATGCACTCGATATGTCCGATTTTAAAATAGCTTTTCGGATGAAGCACATTTTGCAATAATGTAAGTACATAGCCCGGCGTTACAGGGCTAGCTATTTAGATACCCACCCAGTTCAGCCTCCACCAAAATCACATTTCCTATAAGAAAAATGTTCTTACCTTGCTTGTTCTTCATCAGAATACACTGCCAGGACTTCTACTTCAATAACAAATGTTGGTTTGGTCCCAAATAATCCATCGTTATGTTCCAACAGCGACGTTTTGTTCGTGAGTTCTAGAATGCTTTTTCGCGGTGTCGCGCATGGCGCATTGGCGTGTCAAAAATGTCTAAATATTCCATTACCGTACTTCGAAGCATGTCAACCGCTGTTTAAAACCAATTTTTATGCCATTTATGTCATAGAGAAGTGTTAATATTCCGACCGGGAGTATGCATTGAGCCTAAACAGCCGAATAAAATTTCTCCTCAGAAGCGACTCATGCACGCGCATCATTGAAAGGTCCTCCGAGCATCCACTTACAAAAGGCGATAATATATTTCAACCTGAGGTTCCCTCGTAAACCTTCAGTTATTTCGCGGGCTCTGAGAGCCTATTGGAGCCCTGGGAATTGTCACGTTACAGCTAAGATCCTTACTTTTCAATAAAAAGAGGTAAGACGCACGACTCCTTGTCAGACAGGGTACTTCCTGCTTGAAGCCTTGTCAGGTTTTTGCCTGCCATAGGAGTTCTGTTATACTCACAGACACCATTCAAACAGTTTTAGAAAATTCAGAGTGTTTTCTATCCAAACCTGAACAATAATATGCATATTCTAGCTTCTGAGTTGGTGTAGGAGGCCGTTAAAAATGGGAACATATTTTTTCCAAAATTCTCAATACTGCCCCCTATACCAAACAGGTTAACACAGTTATGAGACTGATATAACCTGCTCTCCCCCCGTTAACACAGTTATGAGACTGATATAATCTACTCTCTCCCTGTTCACACAGTTATGAGACTGATATAACCTGCTCTACCCCTGTTAACACAGTTATGAGACTGATATAACCTGCTCTCCCCCCGTTAACACAGTTATGAGACTGATATAATCTACTCTCTCCCTGTTAACACAGTTATGAGACTGATATAACCTACTCTACCCCTGTTAACACAGTTATGAGACTGATATAACCTGCTCTACCCCTGTTAACACAGTTATGAGACTGATATAATCTACTCTCTCCCTGTTCACACAGTTATGAGACGGATATAACCTGCTCTACCCCTGTTAACACAGTTATGAGACTGATATAACCTACTCTACCCCTGTTAACACAGTTATGAGACTGATATAACCTGCTCTCTCCCTGTTAACACAGTTATGAGACTGATATAACCTGCTCTCTCCCAGTTAACACAGTTATGAGACTGATATAACCTACTCTACCCCTGTTAACACAGTTATGAGACTGATATAACCTACTCTCTCCCTGTTAACACAGTTATGAGACTGATATAACCTACTCTCTCCCTGTTAACACAGTTATGAGACTGATATAATCTACTCTCTCCCTGTTAACACAGTTATGAGACTGATATAACCTACTCTACCCCTGTTATCACAGTTATGAGACTGATATAACCAACTCTACTGATATAACCTACTCTCTCCCTGTTAACACTGTTATGAGGCTGATATAACCTACTCGCTACCCTAAGGTCGATGTCCGAGTCTGATATTTAATTAGCATAACACAACAATCCCCATAAACATCTGTAAGAGATGTCTATGTTTTTGAATTGGCTGCGTCTCAATGATATCATTCTCCCTCTCTTTTTATTCCTCTCTCTCTCTCTCTCTCTCACTCTCTCTCTCTCTCTCTCTCTCTCTCTCTCTCTCTCTCTCTCTCTCTCTCTCACTCTCTCTCACTCTCTCCCTCTCTCTTTGTCTCTTTTTCTCTCTCTCACTCTCTCCCACTTTCTCCCTCTCTCTTTGTCTCTCTCTTTCTTTGTCTCTCTCTTTGTCTCTCTCGCCCTCTCAATTTCTCTCTCCCTCTCTCTCTCCTTCTCTCTTCGTCTATCTCTCTCTCTCCCTCTCTCTTTGTCTCTCTCCCTGATTCTTTGTCTCTCTCGCTCCCTCTCTCTTTGTCTCTCTCACTCTCTCCCTCTCTCTTTGTCTCTCTCCCTGTTTCTTTGTCTCTCTCGCTCCCTCTCTCTTTGTCTCTCTCATTCACTCACTCTCTCCCTCTCTCTTTGTTTCTCTCTCGCTCTCACTCTCCATCCTTCACTTCATAAGTAGCACCTCAACATGTTTCTTCTGGTTCGGGTTTCTAAAGGAAACAGTCCATTATTGGCCCGAGAAGAAAATGGCGTCGGGGAAACAATGGTGCCCCTTGAATTTCTCCTGCTCGTTTTGCATGTAATGGTATCTAGATTAAACACAATATTGTTGTTGGCCCGTGAGAGCCAATCCCCATTTTCTCTTACCCATGCATCGTAGGTAATGGGTTGTCTCCCAAATAGCACCCTATGCACTACTTTTGACCAGAGCACTATATGGCGAAGAGGGAGCCATTTAGGGTGCAACCTGGTGCGTGTGGAAACGGCCGTCTTTAAAAATGCCGGTCTCCCTTAAAGCTTCCCTGAGGAAGGCTTGGATGGGAGGAAGGTAATTACAGCATGGAGGAGGAGAAAAATGAATGAATGAGGAACAGAGTTGAAAACGCCTCTCCAAAACCAACTTTTTGATGCCAGAGGATGATTAATAATGCTGAGGTTATCCGTAAATCACCTATCTACCTATGGTAACCAAACCAGACAAAGCTAGCTTAGCATTGAAAGTAATTTTTTTATATCACAATGAAGAAGATGTCATTGACAAGGTGGGACTGATCCTTGATCAGAACTCCTACTCTGACACATGATACATATAGCCCCTGATGTACTCTTTTGACACTGTACCAGAACAGCTCGGACTTTAGTGATATAGTGTACTCACAGGAGCTTTGGAGAATGTTGTGTTGTCATGGAATGGAATTTGCTACTTTACATCCACCTCATAGACTACTGTTATCAGGAGTCAGCTTTGCCTCTATCCATGCATCTCTCTCCATGAACTCTGAACCTTTCCAAGCAATGTATCCCCCTGACCCCTACCACCGCCCACTCCTCCCCGCTCCCTCCTTCCACATCTAACTTTAAATCTGTCCTCCTTTCCTCCATCATCTGGTCCCGGGAAATAATAGAACAACAGGGACATTCAGCGCAGCTTCCTAAATGGCATTCTATTCGCTATATAGTGCACTACTTTTGACCAGGGCTCATAGCATTCCAATAAGGCTCTCATCAAAAGTAATATGCGCTGAAAACAACAAGCCCTTAACAAACAATGCAGTTTTAAGAAAATAGAGTTAAGAAAATAAAAGTAAAAAACGAAAGTAAAAAATGTAAAAAGTAACACAATAAAATAACAATAATAAGGCTATATGCAGGAGGTACCCGTATCGAGTCAATGTGCAGGGGTACAGGTTAGTCGATGTAATTTGTACATGTAGGTAGGGGTTTATGGACAGTTCCTAGATAATACACAGCAATTAGCAACAGCGTAAAAACAAAGGGAGGGGGTGTCAATGCAAATAATCACAGTGGCCATTTGATTACCTGTTCAGGAGTCTTATGGCTTGGGGGTAAAAGATGTTGAGAAGCCTTTTTGTCCTGGACTTGGTGCTCTGGTACCGCTTGCCATGTGGTATCAGAGAGAACAGTCTATGACTGGAATGGCTGGGGTCTTTGACAATTTTTAGGGCCTTCCTCTGACACCGCCTGGTGTAGAGGTCCTGGATGGCAGGCAGCTTAGCCCCAGTGATGTACTGGGCCGTACGCACTACCCTCTGTAGTGCCTTGAGGTCGGAGGCCGAGCAGTTGTTGTACCAGGGAGTGATGCAACCAGTCAGGATGTGCTCGATGTTGCAGCTGTAGAACCTTTTGATTCCAAATCTTTTTAGTTTCCTGAGGGGGATTTGTCATGCCCTCTTCACGACTGTCTTGGTGTGTTTGGACCGTTCTAGTTTGTTGGTGATGTGGACACCAAGGAATTTGAAGCTCTCAACCTGCTCCACTACAGCCCTGAAGATGAGAATGGGGGCGTGCTCGGTCCTCCTTTTCCTGTAGTCCACGATCATCTCTGCAAACTTAATGGTGGGGTTGGAGTTGTGCTTTGCCACGCAGTTGTGGGTGAACAGGGAGTTCAGGAGGGGACTAAGCACTCCCACATGAGGTGCCCCTGTGTTGAGGATCAGCGTGGCAGATGTGTTGTTGCCTACCCTTACCAGCTGGGCATGGCCCGTCTGGAAGTCCAGGATCCAGTTGCAGACGGAGGAGTTTAGTCCCAGGGTCTTTAGCTTAGTGAGTGTCTTTAGCTTAGTAGTGCCCTATATAGGAAGTAAGGCACCATTTGGGAAGCATACCCATGAGTCATCTGTCTCGGAAACTATGAGTCAGCATCAGCTCACATTGAGGCCATCTAATTGCCTGTAAGATCAGCGGGGAGAACAGACTATGCTACACCTTTTATCCCAAACCAAAGTCAACAAACGCCAACTTCCTGGGAAGCATTGCAGAAATTCTTGAAAGCACAGGGAGAAATGAAGAAAAACAAAGAATGAGGGTGACCCTCTATGTCAAAACTTTAGAGGATGAGGAGAAATAGGGAAGGGTGAGGAGGTAGAAGTAGTGGTGGAGGTGTTAGAGGTGGTGGAGGGGGTAGTGGTTGTAGAGGTAGTGGTGGAGGTGGTGGAGGTGGTGGTGGTTGTAGAGGTAGTGGTGGATGTGGTTTAGGTGGTGGTGGTGGTGGAGGTGGAGGTGGTGGTGGTTTTGGAGGTAGTGGTGGAGGTAGTGGGGGTGGTGGAGGTGGTGGAGGTGGTGGAGGTTGTGTAGGTGGAGGTGGTTGTGGAGGTAGTGATGAGGAAGTGGAGGGGGTGGAGGTGATGGTGGAGGTGGTGGAGGTTGTGGTGGTGGTGGTGGTTTTGGAGGTAGTGGTGGAGGATGTGGTGGTGGAGGTGGTGGAGGTGGTGGTGGAGATAGTGGAGGTGGTGGAGGTGGTGGAGGTTTTAGAGATAGTGGTGGAGGTGGTGGAGGTGGCGGAGGTGGTGGAGGTGGTGGTGGTTGTAGAGGTAGTGGAGGTGGTGGTGGTTGTAGAGGTATTAGAAGTGGTGGAGGTGGTGGAGGTGGTGGTGGTAGAGTTAGTGGTGGTGGAGGTGGTGGAGGTGGTGGTGGTAGTGGAGGTGGTGGTTGTAGAGCTAGTGGTGGTGGATGTGGTGGTGGTTGTGGAGATAGCTAGCTACATAGCCGTCTTTGTATCAAAGATAATCGTGTAGCTTAGAGTAATTATCGAAGTTAGCTATCTTCGTCCTCCTAACGTAGTCATCACTGCTAGCTAGCTAGTCAACACTGCTAGCTAGCCAACCAGCCAACTTCCACCGACTAGCAGCACTGTAGAATCTATTACATTACAACGGAACGACTTGACTAGTGTAGTGTTAGTGAGCCAGCTACATAGTTGTCTTTGCATCTAAGATAATTGTGTAGTTTAGAGTAATTATTAGTAACTAGCCAGCCGCGACGCCAGACTTAGTCAACACACCTAGTCTTCATTAACCCACTGCTAGCTAGCTAGCCAACAGCTAGCCAACCGTTACCGACTAGCAGCGCTCTAGACACTAATACTTTACAACGGAACGACTTGATTAGTGTAGTGTTAGTGAGCCAGCTACATAGTTGTCTTTGCTGTCTTTGCATCTAAGATAATTGTGTAGTTTAGAGTAATTATTAGTAACTAGCCAGCCGCGACGCCAGACGTAGTCAACACACCTAGTCATCATTAACCCACTGCTAGCTAGCTAGCAAACAGCTAGCCAACCGTTACCGACTAGCAGCGCTGTAGATACCAATACTTTACAACGGAACGATTTGACTAGTGCAGTGTTGGCTAGCTAGCTACATAGTTGTCTTTGTCATAGCTTGATAATTGTGTAGTTTAGTAATTACCGAGGTTAGCTAGCCAGCTATTGCCGTCCCCCGCGACGCCATTTTTTCCAAACCCAGCCAACGAGTAACACTGTAGAAACGAAATACATTACAAAGGAACGTCTTGATTAGTGTTATGTTAGCTAGCTACAAAGTTGCTTTTGTATCATGACAAGGTGTAGTACTGAAACTATCGAGGTCACCTAGCCAGCTACACCTAGCCAGCTACACGGTCAAACAAAGTCAACAACGCAGCCACTGCTAGCTAGCCTACTCCACCAGCCAGCAGTACTGTATCATTTTCGTCATTTTAGTCAATAAGATTTTTTGCAACGTAAGCTTAACTTTCTGAACATTCGAGACGTGTAGTCTACTTGTCATTCCAATCTCCTTTGCATTAGCGTAGCCTCTTCTGTAGCTTGTCAACTATGTGTCTGTCTATCCCTGTTCTCTCCCCTCTGCACAGGCCATACAAACGCTTCACACCGCGTGGCCGCTGCCACTCTAACCTGGTGGTCCCAGCGCGCACGACCCACGTGGAGTTCCAGGTCTCCGGCAGCCTCTGGAACTGCCGGTCTGCGGCCAACAAGGCTGAGTTCATCTCAGCCTATGCTACCCTCCAGTCCCTAGACTTCCTGGCGCTGACGGAAACATGGATCACCACAGATAACACTGCTACTCCTACTGCTCTCTCCTCGTCTGCCCACGTGTTCTCGCATACCCCTAGAGCATCGAGCCAGCGGGGTGGTGGCACTGGAATCCTCATCTCTCCCAAGTGGACATTCTCTCTTTCTCCCCTGACCCATCTGTCTATCTCCTCATTTGAATTCCATGCTGTCACAGTTACCAGCCCTTTCAAGCTTAACATCCTCATCATTTATCGCCCTCCAGGTTCCCTTGGAGAGTTCATCAATGAGCTTGACGCCTTGATAAGTTCCTTCCCTGAGGATGGCTCACCTCTCACAGTTCTAGGTGACTTTAACCTCCCCACGTCTACCTTCGACTCATTCCTCTCTGCCTCCTTCTTTCCACTCCTCTCCTCTTTTGACCTCACCCTCTCACCTTCCCCCCTACTCACAAGGCAGGCAATACGCTTGACCTCATCTTTACTAGATGCTGTTCTTCCACTAATCTCATTGCAACTCCTCTCCAAGTCTCCGACCACTACCTTGTATCCTTTTCCCTCTCGCTCTCATCAAAAACTTCTCACTCTGCCCCTACTCGGATGGTATTGCGCCATCCCAACCTTCGCTCTCTCTCTCCTGCTACTCTCTCCTCTTCCATCCTATCATCTCTTCCCTCTGCTCAAACCTTCTCCAACCTATCTCCTGATTTGCCTCCTCAACCCTCCTCTCCTCCCTCTCTGCATCCTTTGATTTTCTCTGTCCCCTATCCTCCAGGCCGGCTCGGTCCTCCCCTCCTGCTCCGTGGCTCGACGACTGGTTGTGGAGGTAGTGATGGAGGAAGTGGAGGGGGTGGAGGGGGTGGAGGTGATGGTGGTGGTGGTGGAGGTGGTGGTGGTTTTGGAGGTAGTGGTGGAGGTGGTGGAGGTGGTGGATGTGGTGGTGGAGGTGGTGGAGGTGGCGGAGGTGGTGGAGGTGGTGGTGGTTGTAGAGGTAGTGGAGGTGGTGGTGGTTGTAGAGATATTAGAAGTGGTGGAGGTGGTGGTGGTAGAGTTAGTGGTGGTGGAGGTGGTGGAGGTGGTGGTGGTAGTGGAGGTGGTGGTTGTAGAGCTAGTGGTGGTGGATGTGGTGGTGGTTGTGGAGATGGTGGTGGTTGTAGAGGTAGTGGAGGTGGTGGAGGTAGTGGAGGTGGTGGTGGTTGTGGAGATGGTGATGGTTGTGTAGGTGGTGGAGCTAGTGGAGGTGGTGGTGGTTGTGGAGATGGTGGTGGTTGTAGAGGTAGTGGAGGTGGTGGTTGTAGAGCTAGTGGTGGTGGAGGAGGTGGTGGTGGTGGTTGTAGAGGTAGTGGAGGTGGTGGAGGTAGTGGAGGTGGTGGTGGTAGAGGTAGGGGTGGTGGAGGTGATGGAGGTGGTGGTTGTAGAGCTAGTGGTGGTGGATGTGGTGGTGGTTGTGGAGAGGGTGGTGGTTGTAGAGGTAGTGGAGGTGGTGGAGGTAGTGGAGGTGGTGGTGGTTGTGGAGATGGTGATGGTTGTGTAGGTGGTGGAGGTAGTGGAGGTGGTGGTGGTTGTGGAGATGGTGGTGGTTGTAGAGGTAGTGGAGGTGGTGGTTGTAGAGCTAGTGGTGGTGGAGGTGGTGGTGGTGGTGGTTGTAGAGGTAGTGGAGGTGGTGGAGGTAGTGGAGGTGGTGGAGGTAGTGGAGGTGGTGGTGGTAGAGGTAGGGGTGGTGGAGGTGATGGAGGTGGTGGTTGTAGAGCTAGTGGTGGTGGAGTTGGTGGAGGTGGTTGTAGAGGTAGTGGTAGAGGTGGTACATTTACATTTACATTTACATTTATATTTACAGTTGTGTAGGTGGAGGTGGTTGTGGAGGTAGTGATGGAGGAAGTGGAGGGGGTGGAGGTGGTGGAGGTTGTGGTGGAGGTGGTGGTGGTTTTGGAGGTAGTGGTGGAGGATGTGGTGGTGGAGGTGGTGGAGGTGGTGGTGGAGATAGTGGAGGTGGTGGAGGTTTTAGAGATAGTGGTGGAGGTGGTGGAGGTGGCGGAGGTGGTGGAGGTGGTGGTGGTTGTAGAGGTAGTGGAGGTGGTGGTGGTTGTAGAGGTATTAGAAGTGGTGGAGGTGGTGGTGGTAGAGTTAGTGGTGGTGGAGGTGGTGGAGGGTGAGTGGTGTAGTGGAGTGGTGGTGTAGAGCTAG
>NW_021823099.1:0-57546 GCF_901001165.1 Salmo trutta | reverse complement strand
GAAAGAGGAGGAAGAGAGAGAGGGAGGGGGAGAGAGAGAAGAAAGAGAGAGAGAGAGAGCTGGCTGCAACTTCAATTAGCACTGAAGTGTGACGTGAGAGGTGTGAAAATGATTGAGCCCAACGATGGCAGGAGAGTTTCACAGCCCCACCCACCCAAATGCAGAGGCGTTTGAAGCCCCAATAGCTTATTTCTGTCCAGAGGTCATTACAATACAGTACCCCAAGGATATTAAAAACAACACTGCACGGAATAAGTACAAAAAAAGCTTCTCAATGACAATCCAGAGACACTATTTGCTGATGCTACAAAGAGGGGAACATAAGCAACTTCATTTTCCACACAGACCATCCCCTGGCATGACACAGTGCTTTATTAACCAGACCATCCCCTGGCATGGCACAGTGCTATATTAACCAGACCATCCCCTGGTATGGCACAGTGCTATATTAACCAGACCATCCCCTGGCATGGCACAGTGCTATATTAACCAGACCATCCCCTGGCATGGCACAGTGCTATATTAACCAGACCATCCCCTGGCATGACACAGTGCTATATTAACCAGACCATCCCCTGGCATGGCACAGTGCTATATTAACCAGACCATCCCCTGGCATGGCACAGTGCTATATTAACCAGACCATCCCCTGGCATGGTACAGTGCTATATTAACCAGACCATCCCCTGGCATGACACAGTGCTATATTAACCAGACCATCCCCTGGCATGGCACAGTGCTATATTAACCAGACCATCCCCTGGCATGACACAGTGCTATATAACCAGACCATCCCCTGGCACGGCACAGTGCTATATTAACCAGACCATCCCCTGGCATGGCACAGTGCTATATTAACCAGACCATCCCTGGCATGACACAGTGCTATATTAACCAGACCATCCCCTGGCATGACACAGTGCTATATTAACCAGACCATCCCTGGCATGACACAGTGCTATATTAACCAGACCATCCCCTGGCATGGACACAGTGCTATATTAACCAGACCATCCCCTGGCATGGCACAGTGCTATATTAACCAGACATCCCCTGGCATGGCACAGTGCTATATTAACCAGACCATCCCCTGGCATGGTACAGTGCTATATTAACCAGACCATCCCCTGGCATGACACAGTGCTATATTAACCAGACCATCCCCTGGCATGGCACAGTGCTATATTAACCAGACCATCCCCTGGCATGACACAGTGCTATATTAACCAGACCATCCCCTGGCACGGCACAGTGCTATATTAACCAGACCATCCCCTGGCATGGCACAGTGCTATATTAACCAGACCATCCCTGGCATGACACAGTGCTATATTAACCAGACCATCCCCTGGCATGACACAGTGCTATATTAACCAGACCATCCCCTGGCATGACACAGTGCTATATTAACCAGACCATCCCCTGGCATGACACAGTGCTATATTAACCAGACCATCCCCTGGCATGACACAGTGCTATATTAACCAGACCATCCCCTGGCATGACACAGTGCTATATTAACCAGACCATCCCCTGGCATGGCACAGTGCTATATTAACCAGACCATCCCCTGGCATGGCACAGTGCTATATTAACCAGACCATCCCTTGGCATGGCACAGTGCTATATTAACCAGACCATCCCCTGGCATGACACAGTGCTATATTATCACAGACCATCCCCTGGCATGACACAGTGCTATATTAACCAGACCATCCCCTGGCATGGCACAGTGCTATATTAACCAGACCATCCCCTGGCATGGCACAGTGCTATATTAACCAGACCATCCCCTGGCATGGCACAGTGCTATATTAACCAGACCATCCCCTGGCATGACACAGTGCTATATTAACCAGACCATCCCCTGGCATGACACAGTGCTATATTAACCAGACCATCCCCTGGCATGGCACAGTGCTATATTAACACAGACCATCCCCTGGCATAAATAAATGCAGTATGGGGATGAGGTAGATTGGATGGGCTGTTTACAGATGAGCTATGTACAGGGTCTGTGAGCTGCTCTGACAGCTGGTGCTTAAAGTTAGTGAGGGAGGTAAGAGTCTCCAGCTTCAGAGATTTTTGCAGTTCGTTCCAGTCATTGGCAGCAGAGTACTGGAAGGAGAGGCGGCCAAAGGAAGAATTGGCTTTGGGGGTGACCAGTGAGATATACCTCCAGTGAGCTGAGATAAGGCGGGGCTTTACCTAGCAGAGACTTGTAGATGACCTGGAGCCAGTGGGTTTGGCGACGAGTATGAAGCGAGGGCCAGCCAACGAGAGCATACAGGTCACAGTGGTGGGTAGTATATGGGGCTTTGGTGACAAAACGGATGGCACTGTGATAGACTGCATCCAATTTGTTGAGTAGAGTGTTGGAGGCTATTTTGTAAATGACATCGCCGAAGTCGAGGATCGGTAGGATGGTCAGTTTTACGAGGGTATGTTTGACTCCCCCATCCTGAGTGAGTCTGATCACACCTCTTCAAAATGTCCTGCAGACGAGGAAAGTCACCCCCCCCAGCACTGAACATACCCAGGTCCCACAACCGTACTGCTCCTCCATTATTGAGAGGGATACATTGACAGAGCTGGAGAGAGAAATGGTGGAGCTCAGAGAGCTAGTCCACACAATCCAGACAGAACAAACCCACAAAACAGACCAGCACAACAACACCCCCCCCCCCCCCCCCCCAACAAGACCGAAACAGGGAAGAGACTCAGGGGGTATGCTAATTTGGTATAGAGCAGACATAACCCACTCTACTACATAAGTCAAACAGGAAAATGTTACGTCTGGCTAGAAATTAATATAACCAACAAATGGGTCACAAATCCTGCACTCTGTCGGACGCTGGGTATGTACATAGTCAATGGTAGGCTTCGAGGGGACTCCTTTGGTAGGTACACCTATAGCTCATCTCTTGGCAGTAGTACTGTAGACTACTTTATCACTGACCTCAACCCAGAGTCTCTTAGAGCGTTCACAGTCAGTCCACTGACTCCCCTATCAGATCACAGCAAAATCACACTACTTGAATAGAGCTATGCTCAATCATGAGGCATTAAAGCCAAAGGAACGGAATAATATTAAGAAATGCTATAGATGGAAGGAAAGTAGTGTGGAAATCTACCAAAAAACAATTAGGCAACAACAAATTCAATCCCTTCTAGACAATTTCCTAGACAAAATATTTCACTGTAATAGTGAAGGTGTAAACTTAGCAGTAGAAAACTTAAACAGTATATTTTCCCCTCAGCTTTCATATCAAATCTAAACATTTCAAGCAGACAATCTAAGAAAATTAACAACAATGACAAATGGTTTGATGAAGAATGCAAAAATCTAAGAAAGAAATTAAGAAACCTATCCAACCAAAAACAGAGACCCAGAAAACCTGAGCCTACGCCTTCACTATGGATAATCACTAAAACAATACAGAAATACGGAAAAATAAGGAACAGCACATCAGAAGTCAGCTCAATGTATTTGAAGAATCCATAGAATCTAACCACTTCTGGGAAAATGGAAAACTCTAAGCAAACAATAACATGAAGAGTTATCTATCCAAAACGGAAATGTATGGATAAACCACTTCTCCAATCTTTTTGGCTCTATAACAAAGAACAAATAGCAAAAACATATACATGATCAAATACAAATCTTAGAATCAACTATTAAAGACTACCAGAACCCACTGGATTCTCTAATTACATTGAATGAACTACAGTACAAAATACAAACCCTCCAACTTAAAAAGGCCTGTGGGGTTGATGGTATCCTAAATGAAATGATAAAATATACAGACCACAAATTCCAATTGGCTTAAACTCTTTAATAACATCATCCTCAGCTCCTCAGATTATAATGGCGCCGGAGGGGATGGCTGCCATTTCACGGGATCCTAACCAACTGTGCTATTTTGTTAGTTTTTTCGTATTGTTTGTAACTCATTTTGTACATCATGTTGCTGCTACCGTCTCTTATGACCGAAAAGAGGTTCTGGATATCAGAACAGCGATTACTCACCTCGAACTGGATGAAGGTTTTTCTTTAATGAGTCCGACGCAAAGGATATACTGCTTTGTCGAGAAAACGCCCAAATCCTGTGAAGAAAAGATGTATTCGCCGACGAGTAGCTAAACCACCACTATCCTCCTTATTTTTGGCCAACGTGCAATCAGTGGAAAACAAACAGGACGATCTACGATTTAAGATTATCCTACCAACGGGACATTAAAACTGTAATATCTTATGTTTCACCAACGTGGCTAAACGACGACACGGATAATATAGAGCTGGCTGGCTTCTCCGTGCATCGACAGGACAGAGCAGCTACGTCTGGTAAGACGAGGGGCGGGGGTGTGTCTATTTGTTAATAACTGCTGGTGCGCAATGTCTAATATTAAAGAAGTCATCGAGGTATTGCTCACCTGAGGTAGAATACCTCATGATAAGCTGTAGACCACACTATATACAAAGAGAGTTGTCATCTATATTATTCATAGCCGTCTACTTACCACCACAAACCGATGCTGGCACTAGACCTCACTCAACGAGCTGTATAAGGCCATAAGCAAACAAGAAAATGCTCATCCAGAAGCGCCGCTCCTAGTGGCCGGGGACTTTAATGGAGGCAAACTTGGTACCTCATTTGTACCAGCATGTCACATGTGCAACCAAAGGGAAAAAAACTGTAGACCACCTTTACTCCACACACAGAGACGCATTCAAAGCTCTCCCTCGCCCTACATTTGGTAAATCTGACCATAATTCTATCCTCCTGATTCCTGCTTACAAGCAAAAACTAAAGCAGGGAGTACCGTGACCCGCTCAATTTGGAAGTGGTCAGATGACGCAGATCCTACGCTACAGGACTCTTTTGCTAGCACAGACTGGAATATGTTCCGGGATTCATCCAATGGCATTGAGGAGTATACCACCTCAGTCACCAGCTTCATCAATAAGTGCATTAACGATGTCGTCCCCGCAGTGAACGTACATACATATCCCAACCAGAAGCCATGGATTACAGGCAACATCCGCACCGAGCAAAAGGCTAGAGCTGCTGCTTTCAAGGAGCAGGACACTAATCCGGATGCTTATAATAAATCCCACTATGCCCTCAGATGAACCATCAAACAGGCAAAACGTCCATACAGGACTAAGATTGAATCGTACTACACCGTCCCTGATGCTCATCGGATGTGGCAGGGTTTGAAAAATATTACGGACTACAAAGGGAAACCCAGCCACGAGCTGCCTAGTGATGGAGCCTACCAGACGAGTTAGGTGCCTTTTATGCTCACTTCGAGGCAAGCAACACTGAAGCATGCATGAGAGCGCCAGCTGTTCCAGATGACTGTGTGATCATGCTCTCCGTAACCGATGTAAGCAAGACCTTTAACAGGTCCAAAATCACAAGCCACGGGCCAGATGGATTACCAGGAAGTGTCCTCAAAGTATACGTGGACCAACTGGCAATTGTCTTCAACATTTTCAACCTCTCCCTGACCGAGTCTATAATACTTACATGTTTCAAACAGACCACCATAGTCCCTGTGCCCAAGAAAGTGAAGGTAGCCTGCCTAAATGATTACTGCCCTGTAGCACTCATGTCAGAAGCCATGAAGTGCTTTGAAAGGCTGGTCATGGCTCACATCAACACCATCATGCCGGAAACCCTAGACCCACTCCAATTCGCATACCGCCCCAACAAATCCACAGATGACGCAATCTCAATCACACTCCACACTGCCCTTTCCCACCTGGACAAAAGGAACACCCACATGAGAATGCTGTTCATTGACTACAGCTCAGCGTTCAACACCATAGTGGGACTAAACACCTCTCTCTGCAACTGGATCCTGGACTTTCTGACTGGCCGCCCCCAGGTGGTAAGGGTAGGCAACAACACATCTGCCACGCTGATCCTCAACACTGGCAACCCTCAGGGGTGCATGCTTAGTCCCTTTCTGCACTTCCTGTTCACCCACGACTGCGTGGCGAAGCACAACTCCGACACCATCATTAAATTTGCAGACGACACAACAGTGGTAGGCCTGATCACCGACAATGATGAGACAGCCTATAGGGAGGAAGTCAGAGACCTGACAGTGTGGTTCCAGGACAACCACCTCTCCCTCAATGTGAGCAAGACAAAGGAGCTGATCGTGGACTATAGTAAAAGGAGGGCTGAACAGGCCCCCATTAACATCAACGGGGCTGTAGTGGAGCGGGTCGAGAGGTTCAAGTTCCTTGGTGTCCACATCACCAACAAACTAACATGGTCCAAACACACCAAGACAGTTGTGAAGAGGGCACGGCAACACCTTTTCCCCCTCAGGAGACTGGATTTGGCATGGGTCCCCAGATCCTCAAAAAGTTCTACAGCTGCACAATCGAGAGCATCCTGACTGGTTGCATCAACGCCTGGTATGGCAACTGCTCGGTATCTGACTGTAAGGCGCTACAGAGAGTAGTGTGTACGGCCCAGTACATCACTGGGGCCAAGCTTCCTGACATCCAGTACCTATATACTAGGCGGTGTCAGAAGGCCCAAAAAATTGTCAAAGACTCCAGTCACCCAAGTTCTCTCTGCTAACACATGGCAAGCGGTACCGGAACGCCAAGTCTAGGACCAAAAGGCTCCTTAACAGCTTCTACCCCCAAGCCATAAGACTGCCCCCCCCCCGTTTTCACACAGCTGCTACTCGCTGTTTATTATCTATGCAAAGTAACTTTGCAAATGACCTCAACTAACCTGTACCTCTGCACATTGACTCAGTACCGGTACCCCCTAATTGTTTTTTACTTTAGTTTATTTAAGAAATATTTTCTTAATTGTATTTCTTTAACTGCGTTGTTGGTTAAGGGCTTGTAGGTAAGCATTTCACAGTAAGGTCTACACCTTCAGCTTTCACCTAAGGTCTACACCAAATTTGATTTGATTTGGCATATTCCCCAATATTTGGAACCAAGGTCTGATCACCCCAATCCACCAAAGTGGAGACAAATTTGACCCCAATAACTACCGTGGGATATGCGTCAACAGCAACCTTGGGAAAATCCACTGCATTATCATTAACATCAGACTCGTACATTTCCTTAGCGAAAACAATGTACTGAGCAAATGTCAAATTGGATTTTTACCAAATTGTATTGTATGACAGAGCACGTATTCACCCTGCGCACCCTAATTGACAAACAAACAAACCAAAACAAAGGCAAAGTCTTCTCATGCTTTGTTGATTTCAAAAAATCTTTCGACTCAGTTTGGCATGATGACCTGCTATACAAATTGATGGAAAGTGGTGTTGCGGAAAAACATACGACATTATAAAATCCACGTACACAAACAACAAGTGTGCGGTTAAAATTGGCAAACAACACACACATTTCTTTCCACAGGGCCGGGGGGTGAGACAGGGATGCAGCTTAAGCCCCACCCTCTTCAACATATATATCAACAAATTGGTGAGGGCACTAGAACAGTCTGCAGCACCCAGCCTCACCCTACTAGAATCTGAAGACAAATGTCTACAGTTTGCTGATGATCTGGTGCTACTGTAGGCCCTCGTTGGTTGGGGACAGAAGCACCAGATCATCAGCAAACTGTAGACATTTGTCTTCAGATTCTAGTAGGGTGAGGCTGGGTGCTGCAGACTGTTCTAGTGCCCTCACCAGATCTTCTGCACAGATTCTGTAAGACCTGGGCCCTGACAGTAAATCTCAGTAAGACCAAAATAATGGTGCTCCAAAAAGGGTCTAGTTGCCAGGACCACGAATACAAATTCCATCTAGACACCGTGGCAGAATACCTGACACTGTGACTGACCCGAAATTAAGAAAATCTTTGACTATGTACAGACTCAGTGAGCATAGCCTTGCTATTGAGAAAGGCCACTGAAGGCAGACCTGGCACTCAAGAGAAGAAGCTGAGCTGCACTTCCTAATCTCCTGACAAATGTATGACCATATTAGAGACACATATTTCCCTCAGATTACACAGATCCACAAAGAATTCGAAAACAAATCTAATTTTGATAAACTCCTGTATACCACAGTGACATCACAGCAGCAAGATGTGTGACTTGTTGCCACAAGAAAAGGGCAACCAGTGAATAACAAACAACATTGTAAATACAACCTATATTCATGTTTATTTATTTTCCCTTTTGTACTTGAACTATTTGCACATCATTACAACACTGTATATTGACATAATATGTCATTTGACATGTCTTTATTATTTTGGAACTTTAATGTTTACTGTACATTTTTTATTGTTTATTTCAATTTTGTTTATTATGTATTTCACTTGCTTTGGCAATGTAAAATATATGTTTCCAATGCCAATAAAGCCCTTAAATTAAGCCCTTAAAGTGACAGCAGTGTGGTGGTGAGGGAGCTGACAGCCGACATGTCTATGTTTGACCACAAGGTGGCAGTAGATGCAGCAGGAAGAGCAGAGGCTTGAACAATAAAATCATCAGACAGGCTGACAGCCAAGCTGCACCGACCAGCAGCCCGCAGAGGACACGAAAGAGCCACGATGTCAATCAGTGGATAAAGTGATACTGGAACATGACAGATTGCATGCTCTAAATACAGACTCCTGCAGTAGCTAAAACACTACTGTAATATAATGGCAACAGCTCCAGCCCACGTGCTCACAGCCTGTCCTGCTACATTTAGCTTTGGGGGCTTCCTTTAACAAGTGCAGTGAGAATCTGTAATCAGTCTGTTTGAAGTCAAAATCTAGTGCTTGCATTCGGGTCAAACAAGCTTTGAGAAACAGGGTCTGGCTTCTAAGCGTTTAACCCAGCTATGTAATTATGCCACACATTGTCTGTCCTCATATCTCTTTATTAACGAATAACTGCAGTATGGGTGCTTTTAGTGGCTCTACACAATGGGAAACATTGAATAGCAGCAGTCTCTCCCTGAAGATGTTTACCCTATCATAGCTATTTCTGCCGTCGCTCTGGGTGCATATTCACCATGAGGACTCTTAGCTAGCTACATAGATGAGCAGACTAGCGTGTTGCCACACAGATGGGTGGGCAGCCACTTCATTGGTGAGCAGTAAGTGAGAGTTAGCTAGCGTGAACCTTGGCACACATACACACCTACACACACAGAAGAACACACAAACACACAAACCTCCACCTCCCGTATGCGCTCGGCTCGGCCCCCGTGTGGGTTGAATCTCTGTGATGAGCTCTCCAGATTCTGATTAGCATATGGCTTGTGGTGAATTAGAAAGGTCACATGGTGCACATGGTGTGTGTGTGCGTATTTGTGTGTACTTGTGTGTGTGTAATGTGTGTAATGATGTGTGCATGGTGTTTATGTGCAGTAGGAGCAGTGTACTCACTGGAAGGAGGGTGGGCGGGAATCACCGATGCCCCCTGTCCTCTCCAGGGGGGGTGGCAGCTCTGGGTGGCTCTCTGTACACTGGGACCCCCCATCAGAGTGGGAGCTCTCTGCCAGGACCAGCTGCAGAGACAGAGACAGATTGTGAGTCAGAGACAGAATACCAGAGACCAATTTGGACATAGAGATGCACAGAAAAAGAGACAGACTGAAAAAGAGCATTCATGTGTTGCTATAGTTCCCAAGTCTTGTATTGAAGGCTGGAAATCGAGGTTCAAGAAAGAGGTACAAAACAGACAAAGAGAGGAACATACATATTCAGTCACAAAAACAGACATAGAAACATACATAAGACATGCAGAGACAGATCCAGGCACAGAGACAGATCCAGGCACAGAGACAGATCCAGACACAGAGACAGATCCAGACACAGAGACAGATCCCGACACAGAGACAGATCCCGACACAGAGACAGATCCAGGAACAGAGACAGATCCAGTAACAGAGACAGATCCAGGAACAGAGACAGATCCAGACACAGAGACAGATCCAGGCACAGAGACAGATCCAGGCACATAGACAGATCCAGACATAGAGACAGATCCAGGAACAGATCCAGGCACATAGACATATCCAGGCACAGAGACAGATCCAGACACAGAGACAGATCCAGGAACAGATCCAGGCACAGAGACAGATCCAGGCACAGAGACAGATCCAGGCACAGAGACAGATCCAGGAACAGATCCAGGAACAGAGACAGATCCAGGCACAGAGACAGATCCAGGCACAGAGACAGATCCAGGAACAGATCCAGGCACAGAGACAGATCCAGGCACAGAGACAGATCCAGGCACAGAGACAGATCCAGGCACAGAGACAGATCCTGGCACAGAGACAGATCCAGGCACAGAGACAGATCCTGGCACAGAGACAGATCCAGACACAGAGACAGATCCAGACACAGAGACAGATCCAGGCACAGAGACAGATCCAGGAACTGAGACAGATCCAGGCACAGAGACAGATCCAGGTACAGAGACAGATCCTGGCACAGAGACAGATCCAGACACAGAGACAGATCCAGGCACAGAGACAGATCCAGGAACTGAGACAGATCCAGGAACTGAGACAGATCCAGGCACAGAGACAGATCCAGGCGCAGAGACAGATCCAGGAACAGAGACAGATCCAGACACAAAGACAGATCCAGACACAGAGACAGATCCACACAAACATACATAGTTAAGAGAGTTATCTGAGAGACATAAGAGAGAAATTCCCTACTGGGCACACCATGCCATTTCAACGTGGATAATTGGGTAATATTTGATTGAGACACTGATCAATTGCATTTCAACTTATCACTATGCTTGCAACCAACTAAAAGCACAACCAAAATCCAATGGAAAAAGATTGAGATGTAGTCGTTGTCTGTAAGTTGTTGTTCGTATGTGTATGTTTGTATTTGGTGTGAATAAAAATAAAACAATAAAAAATATTTAAAAAATTGGGGGGGGGAAACAATGTCTGATTTTTGGTTTAGTTGTCATGTAAATGTTTTATTACTGTGCTTTCAACCATTTAAAGCACAACAAAGTTCAAATGAGAAACAATATCAGATAACAAGTTACATGTGTTATCACTGTTCCTCATCTAATAGCACAACCAAATGACCTGGATTGCAGTTGAGGTTACATTAAAAGTACACGGTGCAAGTGACCAATGCTGTCGGAGATTCTGCACAGATATTATAGCAAGATCTCCACAGACCCGCGACCTTTGCATGATATCTTGAACATGAACAATTTCAATTTAAAGGAGATGTATCTAATGCTTGGACAGTTCCATCTGAGCCACTGGCTTAATCCTATTCTTGAACTTTTATTTGGGGTTTAGTTGGAGACGTGAATCCAACATATCATTTGTTAAACTTGTCGGCAAGTTAATAGGTTATTATTTCTGTATTGCAAAAGTGATATTGAATTGTGTTTGGTTGTCAACACAACCAAATATTAACATTTCAAGGAGTCTATTCTGCTGCACTGACTTAGTCCAGTTTGTCTACAAATGAATAATTCATAGGTTGGATTCACGTCTACATCTCAACCGAAAATCTAAGTTAAAGAATAGGACTAAATCAAACCAAAATGTATTTAAAGTGCATTTAAAATGAGCTTTGATTTGATTTAGTCCTATTCTTTAACTTGGATTTTTAGTTGAGATGGAGATGTGAATCCTACATATGAATGATTCATTTGTAGAAACACTGGAATTAAATCCAGACTAATATAAGTCAGCGGCACAGATGGAACTATCCAAGCAGAAGATACAGTACATCTCCTTCAAATGTTGATATTTGGTTGTGTTAACAACCAAACACAATTCAATATCCAGTTTGTCTACAATTGAATAATTGATATGTTGGATTTGATTGGATATTTGTCACTGACCACTACCAACGTGCTATCTTGAGAATGATTATTGCGAGATCTTCACTTACTAACTGAATAGATTCAGTGCTGCTATCAAAGTCTATCCAAAGGGAAGGTTTAACAGAGCGAATGAAACATAGCCATGCTTTAGAAGTCAAATATAATCATTGATACTATTTAGGCCAATATAACATTTGTGAAGTCATCAACAGCTGTAGTTTAAATTCAGCCCAGGATTCAACTAATAATAGACAATACACACAGGCCTATGGGTTTCAAGCTTATGGTTGATTTCAATAATACATATGTTGGATTCATAACTCAATCTCAACCAAAAATATAAGTTAAAGAATAGGACCAAATCAAATCAAATCAAACTTTAAATGCACTTTAAATCAAGTTTGATTTAATTTTGTCATATTCTTTAACTTTGACTTACTCTGGATGGGAGACCAAATGAAGGTCCTGCCCAGTATATTGTTTTTTTTCTGATAGTGGATACAACTTGAAAATCTGAAGTTGTTTCAAAGGTAAAAATTAAACATATTTGATATAAGGTTTGTCTAAGTTGACAATTGGTTACCATTATGACATAGTCCTGTGGTTGAAATTTCACCCTCAAAACAACAGTTTATGTTGATGACTTTTTGCAAATCCAATGTATTTTCCGTGTAGATTCCCCGTAACAATACGTCGACAAATTAGGTTGAAACTAGATGCATTAAATTAGACACATTGAAGGGTCCTGAGGAATAACTGGTGGCTACGCATAAATACCTTAGGAAACAGAGGGAACGTCACAGTGCACATTGCTTTCACTCTGGTGACTGTGTGTGTGTGAGCACAAAGGCTTATGTAAAATGGCCCATAGATACAGCTGCTCCGCTTTCATGTGAACCATAATAATGAGTGTTAAAGGAACATGCCAGAAGGAGATCCTAATAACCCTGGGACATGGTTAAGACACTGGGAAAACCTCATGTAAAATACAGCATTTTATCAAAATGTCCATTAGAAACTTGCAATACTTTACTTTTCATCTACCTGTTATGTTTTAGGATTGTCCGACAATCCTATTTCTTAAAAAAGGTCTCACAATTGTTTTGGAGTGTTCTTAGCCTATTCTTCTTGTTTTACCACTGTGCCATGATACAGTTGGCCTGGTTTCCTGATGGTGATACAGTAAAGCACCCTCTTGTTCGACAGTATGGAAGTATTCCCTCATCACAGCATGTCGAGATATAATCCACAGGAAGTGTATGTAAAAACCGCCTGTCATGATAATGTAATGCATCACTGCTCCTAGCACCATGTACAACTATACCAGACTAACCTGTGTATGGTATCTTGTAGGCCTATGTTTGCCTTGTGATAAGATGCAATGTAAATCATTGTTAACTGTCGATAATGTACAATATTGCGTGATGTCGTTGTGCAACCATGCCTTGGTTCATCTCCCATTGGCTGAGCTCACACCTGTATAAGGTGCATAGCATAGAAGCTCAACAACGAGTGAGTCCCTCTCTACTGTAGAGTCTTGAGTGCTGTACTGTGGAGGCGTGACAGTGTGATCTCTCTAGGTAGATACACTATACGGGCCGTTACACTACACGTATGTTTATCTACACGCTGAGCCAGCGAGCCGCAGCGAGGCGGAGAGGAGAGCAACAGGAGTGGGGGCTACGGGACGGGGGGGAAACCACATGGGGGGCGCCATCCATCTCACTTACCCAGGACACCACTCTCCCGTTGAAGCAGGGTAACTTGGCGTTGTCATCGGAAATCTCCTCTTTGACAACCCTGTGGAACGGACGGACAAACACACAAGCACACATGTGCAACGCACACACGCAAACGCATACACACAAAGAGAGAGAGAGAGAGAGAGAGAGAGAGAGAGAGAGAGAGAGAGAGAGAGAGAGAGAGAGAGAGAGAGAGAATGAGTCAACACTGGGCACACAGCTGTTAGCTTAACACCCAGGAATCATCTCTACTAGCCTGCCCTGCTCTGCACAGCTGAAGCATATCGCGAGCGATTCATGCTTAATTAGTTACATTTCCACTTTTTGACCGTAACAAGCTTCACACCCATGTTACTGTTGACTTAGTCCATTGAATGCAGATAGATGTTGAGCCTCATCCTCCATAAGTGATCTGCTGGCCCTGACTAAGCTCAACAGCATGATAATGGTGCAGAAACATGACATGGACAAGCACACAGCTCAACAGCATGATAATGGTGCAGAAACATGACATGGACAAGCACACAGCACAACAGCATGATAATGGTGCAGAAACATGACATGGACAAGCACACAGCACAACAGCATGATAATGGTGCAGAAACATGACATGGACAAGCACACAGCTCAACAGCATGATAATGGTGCAGAAACATGACATGGACAAGCACACAGCACAACAGCATGATAATGGTGCAGAAACATGACATGGACAAGCACACAGATCAACAGCATGATAATGGTGCAGAAACATGACATGGACAAGCACACAGCACAACAGCATGACAATGGTGCAGAAACATGACATAGACAAGCACACAGATCAACAGCATGTGCATTGTGCTGGTGTGTATATGTGACAGGTCTGGGCATTGGGCAAATACATTGACTTTGTATTTATCTTGCACACAATATATACCGATCAAAAATATAAATGCAACACGCAACAATTTAAACGATTTTACTGACTCACATTTCATATAAGGAAATCAGTCAGTTGAAATAAATTCTTTACGCCCTAATCTATGGATTTCACGACGCAGCCATGGGTGGGCCTGGGAGGGCATAGCCCCGCCCACTTGAGAGCCAGGCCCACCCACTGGGGAGCCAGGCCCAGCCAATCAGAATGAGTTTTTCCCCACAAAAGGGCTTTATTACAGACAGAAACACTCATCAGTTTCTTCAGCTGTCCAGGTGGCTGGTCTCAGACAATCCCGCAGGTGAAGAAGCCGGATGTGGAAGTCCCAGGCTGGTGTGGCTACACGTGGTCTGCGGTTGTGAGGCCAGTTGGACGTACTGCCAAATTCTCTAAAATGACGTTGGAGGCGGCTTATGGTAGAGAAATAACATTCAATTCTCTGGCAACAGCTCTGGTGGACATTCCTGCAGTCAGCATGCCAATTGCACACTCCCTCAAAACTTGAGACATCTGTGGCATTGTGTTGTGTGACAAAACTGCACATTTTAGAGTGTCCTTCTATATTCCCCAGCACAAGGTGTGTAATGATCATGCTGTTTAATCAGCTTCTTGATATACCACACCTGTCAGGTGGATGGATTATCTTGGCAAAGGAGAAATGCTCACTAACAGGGATGTAAACAAATTTGTGCACAAAAAGAGAGAAATAAGCTTTTGTGCGTATGGACCATTTATGGGATCTTTTATTTCAGCTCATGAAACATGGGACCAACACTTAACATATTGCATTCATATTTTTTTCAGTATACATTATCGTCATAATATATCCACATTCCAAATAGGCTATACCCTACCTCTCCACCCAGGGACAGGGTAGTATCTGCTAGGGTGTCCGGAGTCAGACGGGTATTAATAGAGGGATTGAGTGTGAGTCTACTTCAGTGTATACATCTCAGATCGTAAATTCCCCACAAAAATACCTCCTAGTTACCCTCTGACCCCTGGGACAGCGTTTAGAATTAACCAGCCACACCTGCTGGGCTTCTGTCACAGAGTACAGAGTACAGACTACAGACTCAGAGCAGGCCTGGTCTGGAGGCCTGGGATACAGACAAACACAGACACACAGTCTGTATCCTGGGCTATAGGGCTGCACTTATGCCTAATAGCTAATAACTAGCTAATATAGGTGTGAATTCTGAAAAGTTCTGAAAAGATTAGTTCAGTTCTAACCAATATAGTTCACCCAACAACATCTCACTGTCTCCCAGAGAGTCCTGGAACATGAACAGGACAAAGACACTACTTCAAAGAAAAGCAACAAAGTCTCTGATGAAAACTTTACACAGGGTTTCTCTGAAACTGCAGCTCTATTGATTTACAGTTTTCCCCCTTCACTTGGCCAGGAGTTCCTACTCACATGACGACAGCGAATGACTGTGTGCCGCTGTGGTTGTATTATACTGTATTGTGGGAGTGGAAGAGAGAGATAACGTAGTCTTGTGGCTGGAACTGACTAACACAGAGAGGGAATGCTTCTGTGTGTGTGACCTGTTCTGTTCCACCACAGAGAGTAGGAGGGGGTGTGATTCACATCATTAGGTAGGAAGTGTTTTCATCCTCGCTGTAGAGCCACATGACCAACTGAAGGTAACTTGGGAGGATGTGGGAGCGGTCAATACAAACAAATAGCCTACAGTCAAAATCAACAGTTTTTAACTCTAAAGGTCTTGGGATGGGCCTCTTATATATTGTTAGAAGTGAGTGCTAATTGAATCCTGTTCCAAATTTAACAACATCATATTGATCAATGAATGGTAAAGTATCCTGCGTTTGTGATATAAGTTGATCGAATAGGATGCCTATAACATGAATCATCTCTCTCTCTCACACTTTCTGTTGAAAGCATTAAAACCAAAGGAATCCAGACAAACGTCCAAAGCAAACAAAATGATGTGCACTCTGTAAACCCTGACCTTTCTTCATGCATACTGTCATATTCAAACAGAATTCAGCAGCAGAATTTGCTACACCGAGTTCCCCAATGCCTAAATACATCCAGAAGCTATCAGTAGGTGACACACACACAGGAGGGCTGCGTTTAAAAAGGGACATGGTGTCAGACTCTTGGTTATCCCGTCCTCACAACTCTCCCTTCTCAAAGCTGGCAGCTTAAACGAGTCTTAACAGATTTTACAGGATAATGACAGAAGATTTACAGGGAGATTGCTACATATTCTAATGGTGGACCAGCTGTGTGTGTGTGTGTGTGTGTGTGTGTGTGTGTGTGTGTGTGTGTGTGTGTGTGTGTGTGTGTGTGTGTGTGTGTGTGTGTGTGTGTGTGTTGTAGGGATTAGAGGTGTGTATTTATACCCAGGACAGGAGGAAGGCTAGTTATAGTCTGGGCCAACAGCACAGGGTCAGGGAGGACGACTAACCAGCCAGCTGTACACTGGCCCATAGTCCAAGGCTTTCACTCACCATAACAGTCAGAGTTCCCAAAATATGTGTTATTCAAATGAGGATGAAAATGTCTTTAATAATTCAAGAGGATCAGTTCCTCAACCCTCCCTCCTCTTCCTGAAACGCCAGGTTCTCAAACATATTCATCAAGTTACTGTACGGTAATAATAACAATAGGAATATTTGAAGTGAGGTAAATGAGTAGAGCATGTGCAAAACCAGCAGATTTGACCTTCCATACGGAGCTGAGTATCCTCATTCATACCAAGAGCACTGACGTCCTTTCCTTATATCATTAGCTCCAGTGAGCCTCTATGACAAAGATTTTACTGATTTCTCAAACAAACATCTCAACCGTTGCCATGGCAAAACAGCATATCAACATCAAAGCGATCAAATGATACTGAGACTGTAAGGCTATTTTACTACACGGGTTGAATGAATTGTCCATTTACTGTGGATTTGCTGGAAAAATACAAATCACTACTAATTTGTGTGGTGGAACAACATTACAGTATAATGTAGTATTTTACCAGGTAGTTGGGGGATAAAAACTCAACAGCAACCCAGATTTCAATTCTATGCTACACAAATCTATGCTTTAACTGCTAATTACAGACACACAATACGTCAAGAGATATAAGCTAAACAATCTATGCATAGTCATACACAGATGGACTTAATACATTTTCTGGGCAAACAATTCATAAAAAATAATCCTGATATCATTAGCACAAAACTAACATGGTCTTCCTCCCCTTCACAACAGGGGGTCTACTATGTAATACCTTGCACTGACTGAACATTTACAAATCAAACACTGTCTAATACTGCAAGGGATTCCATGTGTTTCCTCCCTACTGGAGTCTTATTATCCCCCAGTTCATTTCTCTAACAGCCATACAGTACTATCTGCAACTCTATGGCTGCGTTTACATAGGTAGCTCAATTCTGATCTTTTTCCCACTAATTGGTCTTTTGACCAATAACATCGGATCTTTTCACATCAGATCTTTATCTGACCTGATCTGATTGGTCAAAAGACCAATTAGTGTCTAAACACAGCCTATGCAGTCTAAACTTAGGTCTTCCCTGTGGCTCAGTTGGTAGAGCATGGTGTTTGCAACGCCAGGGTTGTGGGTTTGATTCCCACAGGGGGCCAGTACAAAAACAAAATGTATGCAATGTATGTATTCACTACTGTAAGTCGCTCTGGATAAGAGTGTCTGCTAAATGACTCAAATGTAAATGTCTATGTGGTACCAGACATATTATCCTTTGTGTGTCCCTGACCATCAGTGTTGTTTCCATACTGTCAGTTGTACAGCCAGTACAACACTCCCTGCTCAAGGATTTCACTTTCACATGTGATGTTCAATGTGTGAAACAATCTAACAATGATATCCTAGTACAGATACCAATAGATAGAATTTGTTGATTGACATGACACATAGCACCAGCTCTTGTGAATGATTGAATAGGCCTAAAGCACTGTACTGTAGCGCGTTCAACAACCCCTAACTTTAACTCTTTAGAGCAAACATGTTGTGTTTGCTTTCCTAATCAGGTGGTGGATCATCTCTCCTGGGGCCCCATGGAGCAGTCTGCCCCGGCCCTGCACTAGGACTGACTGGAGGGAGAGGGACAGGACAGAAGGCCCTGCTAAGGCCACAGTATAGACCCAACTAGCTAACCTGCTACCAGTAAAAACCAGTTCCCTCACAAGGTCGTGCTGCCTGCTGTGGGAAATGTCTGAGCTAGTGACATTTCTAGCCTGTGTGTGTTAGACAAAGGACTGCCTGTCTCTCTGTGTGTGGGTTTCACCTTTTGATGTTTGTGATAACCTGGTACTAAAAACAGCTTGGCTCGCCAATCGCCTCTAAACATCTTCAATAGCAGAATAACTGGAACAATAGTCCAGTAGCACAATAGCCTATTGGTAAAAGGAATTAAGTGTACTTTACTGGCTACTGGATAGCGGCTGACTGCATTCAGTATAAAGTCACCAGCTAATACAACAGTCAATATGATGACTCAATGTGATGACTCAATCCAAATAAGGACAGTACAATCATATTCACACCGGATGGAGCGTTAGGGCTTCTATAGAACTATGGCTTTGTGTGTGTGCGTGCCTGCCTACATGCGTGTGTTGTGCTTGGCACCATGCTTTTGATGGTGTGAGCTTGTCAGAGAAACAGACATTGACACAAATATGTCATCCTCCAAGGAGGACTCTATAATAAGTGGACCTCTGACCTCCTACTATTGGAGGTGTCCATGTTGTCTGGATGTACGGGGGGAGGAGAGGTCAAACACCTTCTATTAACAGGCCCATAACAAGAAACGTTTACCATCTGTATGACTGGGGGACTATCGGTCTGCGCAGAAAGACTGAGTGATGACAACATAATAATGAGCGCAAAGAAAAGATTGAGAGGATATACTACTTATAATAAAAACATGGGTCCAACTACAATCATTCATACTTATATTTAGCATGTATGATGAATTACTCATAAACGTTTCCTGTATTAATTCTGAACTAATACTAGTAAATACCGTTTGGAAACAACGAGGATATATCCCTCTACAATAAATACAAAAATCTGTGAATAGACCATAGGTTGTAATAAAAACATCTCTATTCAACACCTAATCAGTCAGTCAGTCGTATACCAACCTATTTGATGTCAGTGATAATTCATTCAATGTCTGATGACATGCCACCATGTCACAAAGAAAAAAGTTATATTGCTATCACTGGAAATCTATAACTAGAAAAGCAGTGACATGGGCAGTTACAACGCGCGTTATATATTAAATAGAGTATTGGTGTTAGGAAGGTTGTTCGGCACATTTACGTGAGGTATGTCAAGCAAATTCTTGCGCTATATTAGACGATTAAGGCAGGCCGTCAGTCCACGACACTCGCCTCTTTCTGGGGGTGCTCTTCCACCGGGCAGCCATGTTTCTACTCAGAGCATTTTCAGCTGATTTGCGGCCTACAGTCCCATGGCAAAATGACAAAAATGGTCAAATCCAAACAGCGAAGAGTAAGCTTTTAAACCAAAGAGGTGATGTTAAACCTATTCGTTGTAACATGTATGACGAGCACATGGCGCGTTGTGTTTTCCATGTTCGCTTGGTTCACCTTCTGCCTAGCATCGGAGGATATTACCTTTGTATGTAAACGATGTGTGTGTGTGTGTGTGTGTGTGCGCGTGCTCGTGCCTGTAAGACAGAGGGCCATGAGAGGGACACATCAAATCAAATGTATTTATAAAGCCCTTCTTACATCAGCTGATATCTCAAAGTGCTGTACAGAAACCCAGCCTAAAACCCAAAACAGCAAGCAATGCAGGTGTAGAAGCACGGTGGCTAGGAAAAACTCCATAGAAAGGCCAAAACCTAGGAAGAAACCTAGAGAGGAACCAGGCTATGAGGGGTGGCCAGTCCTCTTCCGGCTGTGCCGGGTGGAGATTACATGATCCCTACTGTGACAATTCAGTCAATTGGAATATTTAAGAAGCTTATTTGACGCATCAGATTAAATGCAATAGCCTATTTCATTACATTAAGTAAGATTAACAAGACATATATATGTCAAAGTTGTCATCATATAGTCATGCAGTCACGTTTGATGGCTGTCTCCTGAAAATCATGATTGGCAACAGTTAGGCTATGTGACCATTATCGGCATCAATCTCCATTCTACTTGTTCTGTTCTTCTCTCTCTGTATTCCCTATTCACATACGTGCTACAAAGTCATAAACACACAAGAGAAACCTGTCTGGCAATAATTCATTTGGAATCGATCCCGAGCTAGTGCCAAACAGCAAACATGTGGAGGCTTTTGTCCACGTAACATATCATGTTAGATATGCTTATTACATGATGATGACAACACAGCTCAGCTTTAGAAACGTCGAGGCTACAGTCACCTCACAACCAACATCGACTACAATGTAAGCGGATCATGTTAAATGTCATCATGGGATATTGGTGTGACGGGCCGAACTTCAAAGGAGGATCTGTTCTATTGCGCATTGGATACAATGAATGAACAGGTGCCAACAGCGGATTAGACACCGCACAGTCTTGCGCGAATGTTACAATGTTGCAACCTTTGTTGTGAAATTGGACACATGGTTGTCAGTGTAACCAACCAGGCCTGGGCTACATGTTTACTTCTATGATACAAAATAAATAACAAGACTACAACATACACGTCGAAGAAATTGTAAGCTTTCATGGTGGCTACTTACCCAAAATCCTGGTCCATGGATTTGAAAAAGAATTTGTAGCTATTGACCGGACGATTGTTAAGGACATTTTTAAAATCCGCTAAAGTGACTTTCTCGGGAGAAACGGATAATTTCACTAGATAAGGAGTCTCCTCCTCGTCAATGTGATATATTATTTTAGTCTCCGCCATGAGAGTGAGGGTAGGACAATCATTGACACAGGAAAGGAACAAGGGTTGGCAGTGCAATAATAAATAGGTTTATGAGGCTATCTGTCTATCTATCTGTCTAAGACGAAATGCTGCCGTGACAGCATTCATAAATATAACTGTAGACCTCACGCTGGAAAATAAATAACCTTGTCTTTGATAAATTAAGTAGAAATCTAGACATAATCGAGTTCTAAGTGACTGTATTCCAGCTCCAATGTGTCTCGGTACGGTGGCTCTCTCGGTACTAAAACAGGAAGGGACGGTCCACATCCTTGCGATATCGAGTTGGGAATATTTCCATTTTTCTAGTAATTCGTTAGACAGTGCTGTCATCTAGTGGTGTGTTGAGGCTAGACTGCTAATGTTCTCCATTATACGGTACTAGTCACAGATAGTGTACTGCAGTCTGCACCATGAAGAAAGAAGGGTTTGGAGGACACATTCTATTCAGTAAACCTTTGGTGGGGATTTTCAGTCATATTTTTAACTGTTGATAACATTGATAATTATATTGATTACTAAAATTATATATTACTAATTAAATTAAATCATTATCTTCGTTATTATTAGCCTTCTTTACAGTCATCTAATTATTACAACCTAGATACAATATATCTAACATCCGATATCACTGTAAATCAATGTAATAATTACTAATTTAATTACAATAATTATAATTATTAACAATATTATCATCAAGGTGTACAGATTTTCTTGATCACCTTCCCGTCCAATTTATCAGTAGGTGGTAGTCTTGTACAGTGGCAGCAGCGTCTATCTACAGAAACTGATTGAAAGCTATGGAATGAATGGTGGTTTCTAACCTCCACCAGCAAATACTCTTGACCATTAATGCCAAAAGTTATTTTCTTGAATAAGGTTCATTAGAATTTTTCTTGATAAGCTCTCTCTTCAAGAAAATCTTATTTAACCAATAATTTAAAGCAATGGGCTTGGCTTTATATTTTCTTCCTATTCATACAATAGTAACACAACGCACACTTTGTAATACAATTATTAAATAATGGTCAACCCAGTATTGTTTTCTTAATCTTTATTAGAGCGAAGATAATGAACCAGCATGCTGCTGCACAGATAACTTGCTTGTAAGTAAAGCTTCCAAACTGAAAGTGTCAGGACCCTTTATCCAATTACAGTAATTGAAACATATGACATCTTCTACAAACTTACTTAGTCCTCTTCGTTCTCGTTTCTACACGAATCCTAATAACCAAGATTGCAAGATTCTTTGGCTTGTCAACTTGACAGCTCCAAACTTTACAGTGTATTGCAAGCCTGCATTACACAAATAGACAATCACTCGCATACAAACGGACATATCCTAACATACCTTCCTAAAAAACACATCTGGATTCTGTTCAAGGCTTGTTTTCCTGAGTTCCATTACATGTATAGCCTTCTTTGTGGTCCATGATCATCAATCACAAATGGACTTGGTAACGATACAGTTATAACGGCTTATTACTCATTTATAAGCAATCTACCAATGAATAATTAAAAGCCTGGCTATAAACTACTTATAACCCTTTACAGAAAAGACACGTTGGCTGAATGTAATGTGTTAACAGTAAATTACAGAAAGGTTTGTGCAAATATTTTAATAAACATACTCAACCGTTATGAGCTTGCTGAGCTCTGAAATCATAAATGGAACATGACAGTTTTCCTACACACAAAGACAACATGCATTCTGAAAATGAAACGTTTGAAGAGTGAATTAAAGGAATACAGTGATAGAAAGTGTTTTGTTACATACAAAAAGGAAGGTTGTACAGTACACTGTGTTTTTGTAATATAAAATACTTGACATCAAATATCTGTGTAATACAAAATTGAAGACATATTTAGCCATGTTGAAATCACAGCCGATCAGAATACAGACTTTACCAGTATGAAAATTGACTGGCGCAGCAATAGAAAAGTTTTGGTAAGAGAGTTTGGTAAGGGGGTGTCTATAAAAAGAGAAAGCACCCCCCCCCCCCCCCCCATGTCCTCCGCTTTGAATTCCACCATTATAATCCTTTACTTCCTTATCCTGTATGTCTGCCCTGGACCAGCCAGCAGCATATCAGCTATTTCTGTCTCACTTCCACAACTTTCCATCCATTTCTAGAGAGAGAGATATGGAGGAGGGAAGAGAATAATAGGAAAGAAATGAGAAGTGACATTAGCAAAAAGAAAGCCATTCAATTAGTCATGAAATGTATGTAACACAATGTCACATACATTTACCTTTATTGCGGTCTTTGGACATATCTCTCTCTTTCAGTAAGTTGTTTTTGTAATCTAAGGATAGAAATGCAAAAGGGTTGGTCATTCAATTTGACATGTCATGATGTACGGTATGAGCTCTGTGCAGCGACAGCCATTATTGATATGAGTCGCCCTGTTCAAACTCTAGTCTATATGAGGTAGGTAGCATGGGAGCCTTACCTGAATTCAGGTGTTCCTGGTTGCAGACCTTCAGCTCCGTGGCGTCTAATGCAATGTCCTCATGGCCAGTCACATGACCCCTCCTGTTTACCAGTAAGAGAGGGAGGTGGTTAGTCGTAAAAGTTCAGTGAGTTCAGGTCCTCATTAAAATGAGTAATATTCTCATTATCAAGTGTGACCGCTGACCATCTTACTAAATCGGTTCTCACCGTTTAGATCTTTGCAGGTCATACTCCAGCCCTAAAACAAGATTAACACACCTTTAACATACCATTTACAGGTCACAAAAACACACAGACATTCAACTGATTTAAATATTAAATCAAGGACATTTATACAAATATAAAGTGTGTAAATTGAGGACATTCAAAGTGTGTGTGTGTGTGTGATAAAGAGACATGCAGAGATACATACAGTAGAGACACCCACACACATACTACCTCTCTCTCTGCGTCGTCGGGTAAGCACAATGACTGTTGTGATGATGAAGGCTAGGAGGAAGAAGGTAGCCAGGATGTAACCCAGCTGCTGGAAGAAGTGCCCTCGGTGCTCAGGGAGGATGACGTTGAATACTCGTGGCCTCTCAAGTTCAACCACGTTGTGGCCTGAAGGTGTAAGGACAACACTGTGGGTTCAACCAAGTTCAACCACGTTGTGGCCTGAAGGTGTAAGGACAACACTGTGGGTTCAACCAAGTTCAACCACGTTGTGGCCTGAAGGTGTAAGGACAACACTGTGGGTTCAACCAAGTTCAACCACGTTGTGGCCTGAAGGTGTAAGGACAACACTGTGGGTTCAACCAAGTTCAACCACGTTGTGGCCTGAAGGTGTAAGGACAACACTGTGGGTTCAACCAAGTTCAACCACGTTGTGGCCTGAAGGTGTAAGGACAACACTGTGGGTTCAACCAAGTTCAACCACGTTGTGGCCTGAAGGTGTAAGGACAACACTGTGGGTTCAACCACGTTGTGGCTTGAAGGTGTAAGGACAACACTGTGGGTTCAACCACGTTGTGGCCTGAAGGTGTAAGGACAACACTGTGGGTTCACTGGTCTGCTATTAACACTCATTGTGTTATAAACACAGGCTGGCGGTGGAACATTATATTAGTCACATTTTGTTTTATCCATGTTGAGTGAAATTAATGATAATATATAGCCAATAGATACTGTTTAATTTGAACTGAGTGTATAAACATAACCCCCCCCCCCAACTTGTCTCAAGGCTTAAAAAGCCTTCTTTCATCGGGCTCCTCCCCTTCATCTACACTGATTGAAGTAGATTTAACAGGTGACAATCAATCATGGGATCATAGATTTCACCCAGTCAGTCTGTCATTGAAAGAGCAGGTGTTCATAATGTTTTGTACACTCAGTTTGCCATTGATATTGCATTTTGAATGACAATTACATGTTTTTTCTGCATCATTGAAAAAAAATTGTGGCACTATTTTTAGGGTGGTTTTCTTTCAGCAACCGTGAGGAAAGGAAGAGTTGACCTGGTTCAGCTGTAATGACTTGCATACCTTAAAAAGAGAAATAGCGATTAACCAAGAAAGAGGAGAGGGAGGAAAGGAAGGACTGAGGGGAGGAATTCTGTTATGTGCAGTCAGCCTGTCCAAACTAGTTTTCCAGATATTTACCTTTTCTCAAACACAGACAACGTTTTGCAAAGTATAACGAATGAACCCTAGCTGTTGCTGTCTCTCTCAGTCCCTGAAACTCCACCAGTCTGACTGGTCAGTGTAAACAGACATTTGACAACACTCACCTCACAGTCATGCTCTGTGCAACACAAACACCACTTCTGCCAGGTTTCAGACAATTAATTAAGCAAAATAACAGACACGGGGGAGAACGGGATTTGCTAACTGTGAAAACCATGTGATTTAAATCAACAAAAATGGCTATTACAAATTGGCATATCAAATTGTTACTTCCCTCACTGAGGCGTTTCTTCCACTGGCTAGGATCTTCTTAAACCGTCTGCACACAACAACATGCACCATACCTTCCCATTACACAATTACTGCACCATAACCATCAATCAGCTTGCCACTGTTACACAGGTCTCTCACCTGCTGGGGTGAGAACAGAAATGATAGTCATTGGGGATAATGATGGTGGAGACCTGTATTAACCAAGCCTGGGAAGGCTGATGACACCAAAATACCTTTGCTTTCCGTCACCTAGAGGCATTTGTTTCTTTTAAATCTGTTCTCCTTGGCCCATCCGCAGATACAGTACCAGTCAAAAGTTTGGACACACCTACTCATTTAAGGGTTTTTCTTTATTTGTATTATTTTCTACATTGTAGAATAATGGTGAAGACATCAAAACTATAAAATAACGCATATGGAATCACATAGTAACCAAAAAAGTGTTAAACAAATCAAAATACATTTTAGATTCTTCAAAGTAGCCACCCTTTGCCTTGATGACAGCTTTGCACACTCTTGGCATTCTCTCAACCAGCTTCATGAGGTAGTCACCTGGAATGCTTTTCCAACAGTCTTGAAGGAGTTCCCACACATGCTGAGCACTTGTTGGCTGCTTTTCCTTCACTCTGCGGTCCAACTCATCCAAAACCATCTCAATTGGCTTGAGGTTGGGTAATTGTGGAGGCCAGGTTATCTGATGCAGCAGAATCTCAAATATAAAATATATTTTGATTTGTCTAACACTTTTTTGGTTACTACATGATTCCATGTGTGTTATTTCATAGTAGAATAATAGTGAAGACATCAAAACTATGTAGAAAATAGTAAAAATAAAGAAAAAACCCTTGAATAGGTAGGTGCCTCCAAATTTTTGACTGGTACTGTATGTTATGACGCATCGTGAGTGATTAAACTAGCCTGAGGATAGGTATTAGCTTGAGGCAGGCTTCAAATAACAAATGAGCAGAGGACAGATACCATCCCTGGGTGGATCTTGCAAACTGCACCAGTCTTACAGAACAAATTGTATGGAATTAATCGAATTTAACACTTCCCAAGTGGCATCAGAGTTGCTAATTATCTCTTGTCTGTTTTGAATGTTGTTAATATGCATGAAACTGCAGTGTCAAGGTCAACTATCTCTGGAGAACAATTAGTCTTGCCTCAGTTCCCTCCCTCCCACTGTTCCCTCCCTCCCCCACTGTTCCCTCTCTCCCCCACTGATCCCCCTCTCTCTCCCACTGATCCCCCTCTCTCTCCCCCACTGTTCCCTCTCTCTCCCCCACTGTTCCCTCTCTCTCCCCCACTGTTCCCTCTCTCTCCCCCACTGTTCCCTCTCTCTCTCCCACTGTTCCCTCTCTCTCTCCCACTGTTCCCTCTCTCTCTCCCACTGTTCCCTCTCTCTCTCCCACTGTTCCCTCTCTCTCTCTCCCACTGTTCCCTCTCTCTCTCCCTGTTCCCTCTCTCTCTCCCACTGTTCCGTATCTCAGCTGTTGCCTGTTTCCATTCCCCTGACAGATCAGACAAGAACTTACACGCAGAAAACACAACATGACGTGTGCTGTGCAGAGGTCACACAGTGAGTGGTTTTAGTCTTGTTGAAACACTGTGGTTAATTAGCAAGCCAATGAGCTGAAGGAATCCGACCTGGTCTGCATTTTTGGTGATTTTCTATTCTAAATGCTTTTGCTGACTTACCCAGGTTCTGGTGCTCACAACAACACCGAGCTCTACTTTAGCTTGCCATAAATGATTACAGTGTAACAAAAAAGTGGGATAACAGCTGTTGCGATTGCAGAGGATGCATATAAGAGTTGGCTGGATTTAACAAAGGAAAAACACAACTAAGTAGAAGAAAGCTGAAGTCAAAAAGTAAAAATCAAAGGAAAGAACTCAAGATATGTCTGCATTGATCCACGTGAATTTCTTCCCTGCATACTTTACAATGCTGTTAAATGGATCAAGCCATCTTAAAAGGACAAAGGAGGATCCACATCTAACACAGAACCAACCCCTGCCAACCCCTCCCCCACTGTTTCCTTTCATGTCCCAGCTGCTGAACAGATGTAGCACACTTCCTCCTTTTGCTGATAAACACGCCCCAGCCAGAGGGCCAGAGAGAAGGAGAGAATCAGACTAGTGATGGAGAGAGACTGCTCTGTAGACAGGTTACTGTAGAGAGATAATGAAACTTAAAGAGACTAACAGAAACCCCAATTCACCAGTTGCAAAGCCTCACCATGCGCCCTCCTTCCCCTGGAGTCTGGCTTTACTGCCCCTGTTGAGCTGTAATGGCTCCTCCTGTAAACTAAGCCATTTACTCAACTACAGAAAAATGAAAAAGGTCTCCAATGAAAATAACAGCACTTCCGTTTTGGCCAATTAGTGGCCTTTCAGACAGACTTTCAGACAGGCTGCCTGCAGCCAACAGTCAGATTCCCCAAACAAAACCCCTTCCCTTTCTCAACACTCTAGAGCTCTCAATGCTCTCTCCCCTCGCTGTCAGCTCATCACTCTAGAGCTCTCAATGCTCTCTCCCCTCGCTGTCAGCTCAACACTCTAGAGCTCTCAATGCTCTCTCCCCTCGCTGTCAGCTCATCACTCTAGAGCTCTCAATGCTCTCTCCCCTCGCTGTCAGCTCAACACTCTAGAGCTCTCAATGCTCTCTCCCCTCGCTGTCAGCTCATCACTCTAGAGCTCTCAATGCTCTCTCCCCTCGCTGTCAGCTCATCACTCTAGAGCTCTCAATGCTCTCTCCCCTCGCTGTCAGCTCATCACTCTAGAGCTCTCAATGCTCTCTCCCCTCGCTGTCAGCTCATCACTCTAGAGCTCTCAATGCTCTCTCCCCCTCGCTGTCAGCTCATCACTCTAGAGCTCTCAATGCTCTCTCCCCTCGCTGTCAGCTCAACACTCTAGAGCTCTCAATGCTCTCTCCCCTCGCTGTCAGCTCATCACTCTAGAGCTCTCAATGCTCTCTCCCCCTCGCTGTCAGCTCATCACTCTAGAGCTCTCAATGCTCTCTCCCCTCGCTGTCAGCTCAACACTCTAGAGCTCTCAATGCTCTCTCCCCCTCGCTGTCAGCTCATCACTCTAGAGCTCTCAATGCTCTCTCCCCCTCGCTGTCAGCTCATCACTCTAGAGCTCTCAATGCTCTCTCCCCTCGCTGTCAGCTCATCACTCTAGAGCTCTCAATGCTCTCTCCCCTCGCTGTCAGCTCATCACTCTAGAGCTCTCAATGCTCTCTCCCCTCGCTGTCAGCTCATCACTCTAGAGCTCTCAATGCTCTCTCCCCTCGCTGTCAGCTCATCACTCTAGAGCTCTCAATGCTCTCTCCCCCTCGCTGTCAGCTCAACACTCTAGAGCTCTCAATGCTCTCTCCCCCTCGCTGTCAGCTCATCACTCTAGAGCTCTCAATGCTCTCTCCCCCTCGCTGTCAGCTCATCACTCTAGAGCTCTCAATGCTCTCTCCCCTCGCTGTCAGCTCATCACTCTAGAGCTCTCAATGCTCTCTCCCCTCGCTGTCAGCTCATCACTCTAGAGCTCTCAATGCTCTCTCCCCTCGCTGTCAGCTCATCACTCTAGAGCTCTCAATGCTCTCTCCCCCTCGCTGTCAGCTCATCACTCTAGAGCTCTCAATGCTCTCTCCCCTCGCTGTCAGCTCATCACTCTAGAGCTCTCAATGCTCTCTCCCCCTCGCTGTCAGCTCATCACTCTAGAGCTCTCAATGCTCTCTCCCCCTCGCTGTCAGCTCAACACTCTAGAGCTCTCAATGCTCTCTCCCCCTCGCTGTCAGCTCAACACTCTAGAGCTCTCAATGCTCTCTCCCCTCGCTGTCAGCTCAACACTCTAGAGCTCTCAATGCTCTCTCCCCCTCGCTGTCAGCTCATCACTCTAGAGCTCTCAATGCTCTCTCCCCCTCGCTGTCAGCTCATCACTCTAGAGCTCTCAATGCTCTCTCCCCCTCGCTGTCAGCTCATCACTCTAGAGCTCTCAATGCTCTCTCCCCCTCGCTGTCAGCTCATCACTCTAGAGCTCTCAATGCTCTCTCCCCCTCGCTGTCAGCTCATCACTCTAGAGCTCTCAATGCTCTCTCCCCCTCGCTGTCAGCTCATCACTCTAGAGCTCTCAATGCTCTCTCCCCTCGCTGTCAGCTCATCACTCTAGAGCTCTCAATGCTCTCTCCCCCTCGCTGTCAGCTCAACACTCTAGAGCTCTCAATGCTCTCTCCCCCTCGCTGTCAGCTCATCACTCTAGAGCTCTCAATGCTCTCTCCCCCTCGCTGTCAGCTCATCACTCTAGAGCTCTCAATGCTCTCTCCCCCTCGCTGTCAGCTCATCACTCTAGAGCTCTCAATGCTCTCTCCCCTCGCTGTCAGCTCATCACTCTAGAGCTCTCAATGCTCTCTCCCCCTCGCTGTCAGCTCAACACTCTAGAGCTCTCAATGCTCTCTCCCCCTCGCTGTCAGCTCATCACTCTAGAGCTCTCAATGCTCTCTCCCCTCGCTGTCAGCTCATCACTCTAGAGCTCTCAATGCTCTCTCCCCTCGCTGTCAGCTCATCACTCTAGAGCTCTCAATGCTCTCTCCCCCTCGCTGTCAGCTCATCACTCTAGAGCTCTCAATGCTCTCTCCCCCTCGCTGTCAGCTCATCACTCTAGAGCTCTCAATGCTCTCTCCCCCTCGCTGTCAGCTCATCACTCTAGAGCTCTCAATGCTCTCTCCCCCTCGCTGTCAGCTCAACACTCTAGAGCTCTCAATGCTCTCTCCCCCTCGCTGTCAGCTCATCACTCTAGAGCTCTCAATGCTCTCTCCCCCTCGCTGTCAGCTCATCACTCTAGAGCTCTCAATGCTCTCTCCCCTCGCTGTCAGCTCATCACTCTAGAGCTCTCAATGCTCTCTCCCCTCGCTGTCAGCTCATCACTCTAGAGCTCTCAATGCTCTCTCCCCTCGCTGTCAGCTCATCACTCTAGAGCTCTCAATGCTCTCTCCCCCTCGCTGTCAGCTCATCACTCTAGAGCTCTCAATGCTCTCTCCCCCTCGCTGTCAGCTCAACACTCTAGAGCTCTCAATGCTCTCTCCCCCTCGCTGTCAGCTCATCACTCTAGAGCTCTCAATGCTCTCTCCCCCTCGCTGTCAGCTCAACACTCTAGAGCTCTCAATGCTCTCTCCCCCTCGCTGTCAGCTCAACACTCTAGAGCTCTCAATGCTCTCTCCCCCTCGCTGTCAGCTCAACACTCTAGAGCTCTCAATGCTCTCTCCCCCTCGCTGTCAGCTCATCTGCGGCCAAATCTATTCTTTCATTCTTTTTCTCTCACCCTCTTTTTCTCCATCTGTTTCTTTTGTTGCCTCTTTCGCCCACTCCTTCATTCCCTCCTTCTCTCCCCCTTCCTCTTGTGCAGACAGAGAAAAAGTTTGAGAAGAGATCTGGCACAAAGATGCACTGACTTCACTGACCAAAAATGCCTATAAATATGACCCATAAATATACCCCAGATATACAACAGTGGTCTCAGTTACACACAGGCTGCTGTAAAGACAGGCAGACACACACACCAATCAGATTAGGGAAAACGAAGCTCAGGGAAAATGTGAAAGAGAATATAGAGAGAAGATAGAAGGATTTAAAGGGCTTTATTCTAACTATGCCCACCATGTTCTAATGAAGTTTAAAAATGGTTCAAACTTCCAACCAGAGAATAAATCCTAAGAGAAAGGGATATGCTGAGTGTCTTACTTGGTTCGTCATTGGGGAGTGCGTGGGGGACAGCAGGAGCTGCAGTGAGGACCAGAGGAGGTGGGGGGAGTGGAGGCCCCACCATGAGTCTGAAGATGCGTCTCTCCTGCAGGCCACAGTAGTGGTGGTGCAGGTGGCAGGAGTACAGGCCCTTGTCGATGGGCTGCAGGTTAGAGATGGTCAAAGAGAAGTCCCCTACAGAGAAGGCATCCTCAGAAACACTCATCTTATCCACGGGGAAGAGCGGTCCATACTGTCTGCGCTCTCCGGAAGCGTACAGGTCCACCAGGCGGTCAGCCAAATCAGGTCTCACCCCAGGGGGCTGCCAGTCCCAGTGGGCTACCTGCTGCTGGTCCTCCTGCTGGCCCTCCGTCCACAGGGGCCGCCGGTTCACACACGGCAACACCACTGAGCTCCCCAGCAACACCACAAACACCGTCTTGTCCCCGTCCCAGTACCGCTTCTCCTTACGGGCTGAGATGGAACAGGGTTAATAGCGTTTTTGATTTAAGCATAATAGATACTGTATGGAAGACTTTTCATATCATCATGATTCAGATACATATTGTGGATAGTCACCTAACTTGGTGGTGTTGAGTTGTATCTTGATGGATTGGTGCAGCTGGCAGTAGTGGTGGTGCAGGTTACAACTATAAACACCTCGGTCAGCTGCTCCCACATCTGGCATAACACACATTCCAATTACATTTTCTCGATGAATATAAATGAGTGTAATATTCTATACAGTCATGAGCATACAGTATACCACGGGCCCAACTCACTGTTGATGACAAGGGAGAAGTTCCCGTCAGTGAAGGCGGTTTTGGGGATGGTTATGCGGCCCTTGTTGAACCCATTGTAGACTCTCTCTTTGACCCCGGGGGACATGTCCAGTATCCTTTCCACAGAGTACTCTGGTATGCTCCGGACCAGGTCCCAGTGGACCACCCTCTGGCGGTCCTTCAGGCGGTCCCGGGTCCACACCATGCGGGGGTTGTTGCAGGGCAGTACCGCCTGGGTCCCGGCTGGGAGGGTGATGTTACGGGCCTCCACCACCACACCTAGACTGCTGCTGCTCTGGCCCCATGCTAACGCAACACACACAGGACTTACTTGTACATTTTGCAACAGAAAAAAATACACAAAATTAAAACATTTCTCAACAAGCTCATGGAAAACACCAAAACCCCCGATGCAAATAGATGCATAAATGTTGTGGATAAAAAAGTGTAATAAAATAAAGGTTACATGTTACGGGGACTTACCACTGGGCACGAAGAAGACAGCAGAAACTGAAACAAATAACAGAAAATGCCATTGTCACCATAGGAACCATAACTATCCATCTGGCAGGGTTGGACCTGAGCTGACCACAGAGCTGTGGTCACTGCGCTGTTGTGAACGGATAGCTTATACAGTAGTTAAGGTTGACTGGTATAACAGCTGCGTCAATGAGACAACTGGGTGGAGGAAGAGTGGAAAATAGGTCAAGAGAAAAACAACAAGAAGGGGCAAGAATGAAACAGGGAGAAGTATATACACTTCTCTATATTTCAATGTTTCGCCTTTTGGGACTGAAGGCATTCCTGTAGCAAGTCTGCTAGTTCTAACCCAGATTTTCACTAAGCGCTATTACATCTGATGTTTACCTAAGGGCCAGCTGCAGAGAGAAGCATACAGCCCAGGCAGCAACACAGAGGCTCTATTCATCCCCCTGCTAAAAACTGTCAAAGCCAAAGTCCTGGGGGTAAACACAGCCAGCCAGCCCTCACCAGTCAAAGTGCCCACTGCCACAGCCCAGAGCTACAACTGGGTGACCATTACTTAGATCATAGATGCCTATTGTATTTCATACACCAATGTTAGGGGAGCTATTCTCGTTCCACCCTAGAGGTTTAGCAGGCAGGCTTATGTTTTGTTTAAATTAACACCAGAAAAATGGAAAGTCAAGTTATCCTAACAGTTTTGAGTAGGCCTATACTGTTTTTAAGGGGTAGTTGTGGGGTTTTCAGAGACAGTAGATACCAGGTGTTTTGTTCATCTGCTGATATGACAGAAGCCCCTCACATGAGGAAAAGTGATATGACTCAGGGAGACATGTCAAATCAAGTGGTTAAAAACCTCTACAGGATCGGTAGGTCCCCCGCGGGATGGTTGAACTAATGTAGGCTAATGTGATTAGCAGGAGGTTGTAAGTAACAAGAACTTTTCCCAGGACATAGACATATCTGATATTGGCAGAACGCTTCAATTCTTGTTAATCTAAACGGCACTATTCAATTTACACTAGCTATTACAGTGAAAGAATACCATGCTATTGTTTGAGGAGAGTGCACAGTTATGAAAATGTATTAATAAACCAATTAGGCACATTTGGGCAGTCTTGAAACAAATTTTAACAAAAATGCAATGGTTTATTGGATCAGTCTAAAAGTTTGCACATACACTGCTGCCATATAATAATCAAACCCTGTACATTTCTCCTTGGTCTCTGGTGCAGACATACAAAACTAACACTTAAAGATTTAACTACCTGCTACTGAATTGCCATGTTTAATGACTTGACACTTTCACAATAACTTCAATCTGAAGGTGAATCGCTACAGCAATGATACACATTACTGAATGTGGAAAAATTATTTAAGTAAAAAAACATGTAGATGCTGTATTATTTTGCTGAGGGTAATGAATAGTTTAGTTGCACAAACAGAAAGACAGTTTGTAATTAAAAAAAAACAACAATTTTAAACTATGTGCAGGAAAAACAATCCCAATGACACTGTAGTTTGATGAGCACACAGCACAGCTCAGTAATAACACAACCAAGCTGCAGATTCAGCTATATACACAAGGGTCAATTCAGAGACACTCTTTGCTCTATAAGGCACATCCTGCCTGTTAAGCATAATTTTGTTGACATTATGCCGAGGCTGGAATCAGTCAATTTCTGAATGTGTAAACCGTCCCTAACAGGAGGGTGTGAATTTCCTGTCTATTCCTGTAATAGCAGTTTGCCTCTAGGCTAGGGCATGCATGGACGCTTGGGACGCAGAATAAATTGGCTTCCTTCCTACCAACTTCTGCAACAACCATGATATTGGTAAATCATTCAATGAACATTGTCATTCTAATTATAATTTTAAGTAAGAATTCATGAAAATCGGTGACTCTACATTTTGATAGACAATGTTATTCAATATAGGAGGCTAAGGCCCTAAATTGAGTTTAAGTGGTAATCCCTGTATCTTGAGTAACTCCAGCCCACTTATGGTGAGACACTCCCTCATTTACTGGCACATATAATGACAGGCTACAGGGATTGTGCTGACTCTCCCACTCTGACCGCAGTTAACTCAAAACACATTGGAGTGAACCCATAAGAAAAGCACCCAACCGCCAACAAATACCCAGGGCAGACATGATTACCCCTTCTTCTTTACCTATTTTACACAAGAATTTAGTGATATATAGGGAGTACATTTAACAGATCATTGATGCAGGGGTACAAAGTATTTGAGGTAGATACTGTCTGTCCCTAAAGGCAGGGTAAAGTGACTAGGCATCAGGATAAATACTATACTCATACTAAATACGTTTAAATGAATCTGCATTGACTGCATTGATGCAGGGTCAACTAGCGTGGGTCAACTAACATTGGAGCTTTTGTTCCGTTATAGTAAAAACAAAAATTGGAACTTACTCAGAAACAGCAGCAACATGTCTGTCTTTCTTTTCCAACTTCTCCTCGAAAGACGGGAGAAAAGACGGTAGGCTGCAACACGGTGATGTGTGTGCATCAACGGACAGAAGAAAGCAACACCTGAAGAAAGTTCATCAACAACAAAACGACAAGACTTCTCCAGAGTGTAGAGCAGCAGTGTAGGCCCCTCCTACACGTGCCTGTGAAACCCGACACCTCCTGGCACTGCCAGAGTGAACAGAGGAGTGCATCTTCTAGTCTCCTGCTTCACATTGGCATCCTTGAAAGTGACCACTTCTTCTGACCTAATATCACATGATACCTTGTTGTTTTATCATTTTGTCACTCACTGAACAACAATGGACTATATCAGTTTACCATCTTTCAGACTCCCAAGTTCAATGAAACAGAGGATGTACAATACTGCCACTCACTGTTTTTCTCACAAAATAGCAAAGGAAAAGGTATAAAATAATATAGCAGCCTATGCTAAGCAGGTATGAACATACTGGTATGATATATTAAATAAGATGAGTAGATACAATTATAAGGATGGGAAACAAATCTTTATTGTTTATTTTCACTTACTTACAATGAACATCACACTCAACAGGAGAGAACATCTGGAAAATGTCCACATCACTGACAAGTAGCAAAGGAGAGCAGGCTGCTCTGCTGTGTTTGAGGAAAAGCGTACGTGTCCTGTTATGACCCAGTATGTGGGCCAGTCAGCAGTGTGCCAGAAGGCTTTCAGCCTCGCATGTACTCTTCTTCATCCCCTCTTGGACTTGTACTGTTTAATGAAGATTTTGGGTGTGTTCCATCCCTCTGGGGCTTTCTTCAGTCCAGCTCTCATCCAGATCCTCTGCAGATCCTTCTCAAAGCGTTTCTGCGCACAAGGACAGAAAACACACTATTAGAGCTCTCACAGGGACTGTAATAAGTGTTATAATCTGTTCAAAGCAGTGGGGACATTATTACTGAGGTAACATAAGCTGTGAGTGATAAGCAGTTAAAGGGATACTTCAGGATTTAGCCTTTTTTTTTTTACCTTTAACTAGGCAAGTCAGAACAAATTCTTATGTACAATGACGGCCTACCAGGGAAAAGTGGGTTAACTGCCTTTTCAGGGGCAGAACGACAGATTTTTACCTTGTCAGCTCTGGGATTCCATCTAGCAACCTTTCGGTTACTGGCCCAACGCTCTAACCACTAGGCTACCTGCCGCCCCAATGAGCAATAGGGCCCGTTATCTATTTCCCCAGAGTCAAATGAACTCGTGGATACCATTTTTATGTCTCAATGCAGTTTGAAGAAAGTTATAGGTAGCATCCAACAGATACCAATGGACTTCCAGTCATTGCGCAAACGCCTAGTTAGCATTGGCTTGTGAAGCTACCTCTAACTTCCTTCATACTGGACAGACATAAAAATGGTATCCAGGAGTACATCTGACTCTGGGGAGTAGATAAAGGGCCTCATTGCCAACATCCCAGAGTATCCCTTTAAGAGTTTATACTCATAAGAACAACAATTAAGATCACAACATTCTCCTTCCATCTCCAACCAAAACACTGACCTGCTTCTTTTTCCTCCTGCCCTCCAACACTCTCCTCCTCAGGAACTTGGTGCGTTTCAGCAGCTTCTTGTACTTGTGCCTGTTCATCTTCCGCCGCCGGATCTCCAGCACGTTCTTACAGCTGAGGGGCATGACAGAGCCATCACCCTCCTCCAGTAGAGGGACTGCAAATGGGGGCAACACCTTGGTGTCCACCATCACATCTCCTTCCTCCAGGGGCTGAGGAGCCTCTAGCAGGGGAGGGAGGGAGTAGTGCAGGGAGAGCCAGCTCTCCAGTGGGGACACTGATAGATTACGAGGGACGAGGAACTCTTCCAGCTCTGGCTCCAGTGCCACCCAGGGTTGAGGAGGCTGTGTGTTATCTGCTGCTGTTCCATAGTTTCTGGGTTTTACATTTAGAGAAGAGCAGCAAGCAGGGAAGACGGTCAGTAGAGATCCACGCAATGACTGTACTGGAGTCTGAAGTGCACCTGAGCGTTAAAGGAGGATAAACAGAATTGGATCAGTTTACTGTTTAAGTGATAGTGCCACACTTTAAAGTGGAACTGACAGCATTTTAGCAACATAAAATCGTATTAAAATCTGTTCATATACACCCCCAGGAAGAATGACACTCTTTAAAACATTTTCTGACAAGCGAGCACTTAGATATGGTCATTTTGATAAATTCTTAGAATGTTTGGGAATTGCTTTTACTAAGGCGTTTGGGAAAATTTTATAACAATATAGTGGGGAATCGGCCATGCGTTTGGACAATTAATAGACACCGCAGTAAATAAAATTGAATAAAAACACCTGTCTCATCCAGGACCAGAGTCTACACAGACCAGTTTACCAAAGCCAATCAGAGCTACAGCAGGCCTTTATGCAAGCAGACCATTTGCCACACAGGCCTGCCATCATTCACTTTGAACTGGACTGTGTGTATACAGGTGTAACCGATGTGAAATGGCTAGTTAGTTAGCGGTGGTGCGCGCTAATAGCGTTTCAATCAATGACGTCACTCGCTGAGACTTGAAGTAGGGTTTCGCGTTGCAAGAGCCGCGGCTTCTGTGGCGCGATGGGTAACGATGCTTCGTGGGTGTCAGTTGTTGATGTGTGCAAGGGTCCCTGGTTCGAGCCCAGGTTGGGGCGAGGAGAGGGACGGAACCTACACTGTTACACAGGCAGTAGGGCCTGCCATCATTTACTTTGAACTGGACTGTGTTTACAGGAAGTAGCAACAGCGCGACTTTAGATCATTAGAACGCATTCGCCAAAAGCCACAAAATACACCTGAATAGATTTCTGCAAATATGTAAACATCACAGGAGTCCTCTTACATTTGGGAACTTTACAGTCCTATTGATCAAACCATGATAGGGTGGGCTCTCTCTCCCTCAGTTATGCACATCAACAACTAATGCTAACCAGAGCAAGATGAGCTCAAATCTAACGAAGGAACATTAGATAAACCCTCTCAAACTGTTTCAGCTAGTTGGCCGTCAAAATTCCACTGATAAACGATGGGGAATTGTAGCCTACTCATCCTTCTGCAGCTTGCCTGCAACCAAGCTAAGCGGCTAAAGTTGGCAAGCTAGCTACTTCGACACAAATGAGAGAACACCTCACTCTGACCTTTTTACTCGCCCTGGCAGAGCTGGTTTCATGTTATCTAGCACGTTCGTGACTAACATTTGTTTTGCCAACGTTTACTGTCACCGGTCATATTTCTGCGCTCTGGCACACAGACGAAAGTGCTCCGAAATCGAGATGAGTGAATTTGCGATCGCAAGAGATATGCTAACTGGATAAGTCGTTCAAGTTCTTGCTAGCTAACCAAATGACACCTGGATGTCTAGCTATGTATAGCCACCGAAAAAACGATGAGGAGAAAGTGACATGACATCCTCCCAGCTAGCTAGCTAGCGTTAGGCGCTGTGTTTTTAGCTCGCTACCTAAATAGATACGCAAGCCTATGTTATGACTGCCTAGTGATCATTGCCCTTGCTAGTTTGATTGTACTGACATTCCCTGCCTTAGTTACAATTGTCCGTTTTTGTCATGGAAACCGAAACAACCGAATGGAGGCAGCAAACAATGCACCAGGCCAGCTGTGAATTACAACTTCAATAGCAATATTTTGTGGACTACCAAGAAATGTATTGGTGAATTATATTTATCATGCATTTACCTGCATCCATCTATTCTGCCAACAATGCTTTAGTGTACGTTATGGAATGTTGAGTCAAATATAACCTCGTTTTAAAACCTCTTATAAAAGTTGGTTTTGTAGCATAAACTGGTCATTTGACATTTTTTACTGATATTATGATTGTCTGTTTCACATCTGCAAAGTAGTTAAAACATTGTCAGTTCCACTTTAAGCTAGCTATAGAGCTGATGTGGGTCTTGACAAACTTACCAGTTGCTCTGCAAAGCAGACTGAGGCGAGGGGCCACCCTTGAGATAAACATATCTATGGTTATTCAAGTGGAGTCATCAGGAATGAATGAGTCTGTAGGCTGCTCCAGTGCGTGCCCTATGGAAAAATGTTAGACCATTCATGTCAATTGTAAAAACCTTCAAGTTCTTTGGTGTCCACATCACCAACAAACTAATATGGTCCGAGCACACCAAGACAGTCGTGAAGAGGGCACGACAAAACCTTTTCCCCCTGAGGAGACTGAAAAGATTTGGCATGGGTCCTCAGATCCTCAAAAGGTTCTACAGCTGCACCATCGAGAGCATCCTGACTGGCTGCATCACTGCCTGGTATGACAACTACTCGGCCTCCAACCGCAAGTCACTACAGATGGTAGTGCGCCAAGTCTAGGTCCAAGAGGCTTCAAAACAGCTTCTACCCCCAAGCCATAAGGCTAATCAAATGGCTACCCAGACTACTTGCATCCCCCCTCTACATACATTATCTCAATTACCTTGACTAACCGGTACCCCCTGTATATAGCCTCGCTATTGTTATTTCACTGCTGCTCTTTAATTATTTGTTACTTTATTTTTTTTGAAGGTATTTTTCTTAAAACTGCATTGATGGTTAACTGCATTGTTGGTTAAGGGCTTGTATAAGTAAGCATTTCACTGTAAGGTCTACATTTGATTTGAAATGTATTGCTGGTCCATAGCTTACACTTCAGCTAGTGGCCCCTTTGATATAGCTACGAACCGCTTTGATACAAGTTGATTTTCGTAGCAGGTTAGGAAAGTATTTTCGCTAAACTTAACCTACTATGTCCTAACGTTAACCTCCGTCTCCTAACCTGCTACGTTAATTATTATAACATGCTGCGTAAATTATCCTAACCTGCTACGAAAAAGTCACTATCGTAACTGTATCGAAGTTACGTGAAAATAGTATTTCTCTTAACTTATTTAGCCGAGACAATCTTTACATACCGCTTTGATACAATGTGATTTTCGTAGTACGTTATGAATGCATTTTTGCTACCACCCAAGTCTACGTTAATTATCCTAAATCTACTGCGTAAATTCTCCCAATCTGCTACGAAAAAGTCACTTCGACATCAAAGTGGCGTAAAAAGAGTAGCTAGCTGCTGACACGTTAGCTTAGAGATTCTGTTGATTTCTATGACTGGTTGTTAGCTCTCTTGCTAACTAGCTAACACTATCATGGAGTACTCGTCACAGGGAATAATCCCAAACAGTTTTTACACGTTTAAAAAGTTATGCTGTGTACTAACAACACAATATTAAATAGGTAATTCAATTAATATTTTCGCAACGACTTACTTGACACTAGCTAAACACGTAACTAACGTTATCAAGGATTTTCGTTTTTCAATGTGACTCCGGGAGACAACTTCCGGTCCACCTAAAACACTCTTCCTCTTTTCCTGTTACAAAATCTCCCCCGACATGGTTCCGACTCAGTAATGACCTGAATGTGGTCAATATTTGAAAATACACGGTATATATTTGGTTTATTATGGTAAGTGTGGGTTCAGAGCTACAATCCAGATGTGTTGGTCATTACTGAGACGTGGTTAAGGAAGAGTGTTTTCAATACTGATCTTAACCTTTCTGGTTATAACCTTTTTCAATATGACAGATCTTCCAAAGGTGGGAGAGTGGCAATCTTTACCAAGGATCACCTTCAGTGCTCGATTGTCTCCACCAAGTCTGCCCCCAAACAATTCGATTTTCTGGTTTTAAGTATTAAACTTTCAAATAGCTCTTTGTTGACTGTTACTGGGTGCTATTGTCTTCCATCAGCACCGGCCTGCACCCTACCTGCCCTAAGCTCTCTCCCGGCCCCTTACACCAAGTCTGAATTTGTCCTGCTAGGTGACCTAAACTGGGACATGCTTAAACCACCTGACCAAGTTCTAAAGCAATGGGACTCCCTAAATCTTTCTCAGATTATTACCAATCCCACAAGGTATGACTCCAAACACCTAGAAAAGGCTACTCTTCTTGATGTTATCCTCACAAATAATCCTGATAGGTATCAGTCTGGTGTTTTCTGTAATGATCTTAGTGATCACTGTTTTACAGCCTGTGTTCGTAATGGCTGCTCAGTGAAACGACCTGTCCTGATTTGTCATAGACGCTTGCTAAAAAACTTTAATGAGCAAGCCTTCCTTCATGAACTGGCCTCTGTAAAATGGCATAGAATCAGCTTGATCCCCTCTGTCGAAGACCTTCTTTTTTGATATTTTCATTGGTATTGTTAACAAACACGCCCCCATAAAGAAAATGAGAATTAAAAACATGTTCAGCCCCAGGTTCGACTGTGATCTTGCAGAGTTACCCCACCTCAAGAATTGCATTTGGCAAAGGCTCGGCACACGCATACTCAGGCTGACTGGCTCTCGTTCAGGCAAATGAGAAATAAGTGCACTCAGGCTATCCGGAAGGCCAAAGTTAGTTACTTTAAGGAGCAGTTCTCTCTCTGTGGGTCTAACCCCAAGAAGTTCTGGAAACGGTTAAAGACCTGGAGAATAAACCCTCCTCCTCACAGCTGCCCATGTCCCTTAAAGTTGATGACGTGGTTGTTACTGACAAGATGCACATGGCTGAGCTCTTTAATCACCACTTCCTTAAGTCAGAAATCATATTTGACTGAGCCATGCCTCCTTGCCCGTCCAACATCTACCACCCCTTCCATTAGCGACTATCCCCGATGATTCTCCCTCTTTTCCCCCTCCCCCGCTACAAAGTTTCTCCCTTCAGGCAGTCACTGACTCCGAGGTTCTAGAGGAGCTCCTGAAACTTGACCCCAAAAAACCATCTGGGTCAGATGGTTTAGACCCTTTCTTCTTTAAGGTTGCTGCCCCTATCATCGCCAAGCCTATCTCCAACCTTTTTAACCTGTCTCTCCTTTCTGGGGAGGTTCCCATTGCTTGGAAGGCAGCCACGGTTCATCCTTTATTTAAAGGGGGAGATCAAGCTGATCCTAACTGTTATAGGCCTATTTCTATTTTGCCCTGTTTATCAAAAGTGTTGGAAAAACGTGTCAATAATCAACTGACTGGCTTTCTTGGTGTCTATAGTATTCTCTCTGGTATGCAATCTGGTTTCCGCTCAGGGTATGGATGTGTCACTGCAACCTTAAAGGTCCTCAATGATGCCACCATTGCCCTTGATTCTAAGCAATGTTGTGCTGCTATTTTTATTGACTTGGCCAAAGCTTTTGATATGGTAGACCATTCCATTCTTGTGGGCTGGCTAAGGAATATTGGTGTCTCTGAGGGGTCTTTGGCCTGGTTTGCTAACTACCTCTCTCAAAGAGTGCAGTGTATAAAGTCAGAAAATCTGCTGTCTCAGCCATTGCCTGTCACCAAGGGAGTACCCCAAGGCTCAATCCTAGGCCCCACACTCTCAATTTACATCAATAGCATAGCTCAGGCAGTAGGAAGCTCTCTCAACCATTTATATGCAGATGATACAGTCTTATACTCAGCTGGCCCCTCCCCGGATTTTGTGTTAAATGCTTTACAACAAAGCTTTCTTAGTGTCCAAGAAGCTTTCTCTACCTTTAACCTTGTACCTAGGATAGGATAAAGTAATCCTTCTACCCCCCCCCCCCCCCCTAAAGATTTAGATGCACTATTGTAAAGTGGTTGTTCCACTGGATATCATAAGGTCAATGCACCAATTTGTAAGAATGCCCCTCTCCCTACAGGTGTGATTACTACCTCTGAGGGTTTAGAGCTTGACGTAGTCACCTCATACAAGTACTTGGGAGTATGGCTAGACGGTACACTGTCCTTCTCTCAGCACATATCAAAGCTGCAGGCTAAAGTTAAATCTAGACTTGGTTTCCTCTATCGTAATCCCTCCTCTTTCACCCCAGCTGCCAAACTAACTGTGAAATCAGCAGGTAAGGGTGCTCTCAAGCGGCTAAATGTTCTTTACCATTCGGCCATCAGATTTGCCACCAATGCTCCTTATTGGACACATCACTGCACTCCATACTCCTCTGTAAACTGGTCATCTCTGTATACCCATCGCAAGACCCACTGGTTGATGCTTATTTATAAAACCCTCTTAGGCCTCACTCCCCCCTATCTGAGATATCTACTGCAGCCCTCATCCTCCACATACAACACCCGTTCTGCCAGTCACATTCTGTTAAAGGTCCCCAAAGCACACACATCCCTGGGTCGCTCGTCTTTTCAGTTCGCTGCAGCTAGTGACTGGAACGAGCTGCAGCAAACACTCAAACTGAACAGTTTTATCTCAATCTCTTCATTCAAAGACTCAATCATGGACACTCTTACTGACAGTTGTGGCTGCTTTGTGTGATGTGTTGTTGTCTCTACCTTCTTGCCCTTTGTGCTGTTGTCTGTGCCCAATAATGCTTGTACCATGTTTTGTGCTGCTACCATGTTGTGTTGCTACCATGTTGTTGTCATGTTGTGTTGCTACCATGCTGTGTTGTCATGTGTTGCTGCCTTGCTATGTTGTCTTAGGTCTCTCTTTATGTAGTGTTGTGTTGCCTCTCTTGTCTTGATGTGTGTTTTGTCCTATATTTATATGTTATTTATGTATTTTAATCCCAGCCCCCGTCCCCGCAGGAAGTCTTTTGCCTTTTGGTAGGCCGTCATTGTAAATAAGAATTTGTTCTTAACTGACTTGCCTAGTTAAATAAAGGTTCATTCAAAAAATAAAAAAATAAATGGAACGGATCCATCAAACTATGCCTCCCATAAAACCAGGTCATGGCTAGAAGGGATCCAGCTTTTGTCAAATTAACGTAACATTTTAGCTAACCCTAACCCTTTTCCTAACTTCAACCTAATTCTCCTAATTCTGACATTAATTTGACCAAAGCTGGATCCATTCTAGCCATGACCATAAAACCATTATAGACAGACAACTTTAAGATACAGTAGTGAGTTAAACATAACAAAATTCTCTGCAGAAAACTCAGTAAGACATATGAATGAATCCAGGCTCTTTATTTCATATTTTGGCTATATTTACAAATGAAGGAAAACATATTTACAAGTTAATTTCTTACAGGAATACACTAATAAAACAGAACACAAATACAATCTGTTGAATAGATCACACTGAAGCAGTGTTCATACATTTTCTAAATAATTTATCATTTAAATTCCAGTAACTTGATGCGACAGTGCGGCATTGTGCTTTACTAGATCCCCATCTCCAATGTGACTATCCCATAAGCACAGCAACTCACATAAAACAATAATATGCACATATAAGTAAGTGTACACCACTGGAGGGCACCATCACTCTGCTGAGTTATTGGAAATGTAGCTTTTTCTGTGTTCACTGGACTAATGTGAAGACCGAAGAGCATAGTCTAACATAAAGACATAGGTAAGGTTAGAAGTTGCGAGTAGTGCCAGTATATCATTTATATTTGTAAAAAACTGCATCTGTCTCAGTCCTTTTCATGCATTGATACCATTTCTCCCCCCCTTGATGATGATGAGTTACTGACTCAATCATATTTATGCTGATCTGGTACATGTGGCACAGTTATGTAAGAGGAGAGGAGGAGAGAAGCCTCAACGTTTACAGCGTTCTACTTTTAGAGACTGGTGGTGATTAGCCACATTCAATAACTTATTTATAGGACATTCCTTCAACGGTTTCATTCAGTACAGGAAAATCATAAAGAGGCTACACACTTTTCATTGTTTAACTGTCACAAATGTTATGATGGCGTGTGGAACCGTGTTGTTGCCAGGATAAACCCTGGGACGAAATACCAAAGGAGGAATGGCATCTTTCTTTAAGTCATCTTTAAACAGGGATCTAGGGAAAGAGGTGAATGTGTACAGTAACATTATTCACAAACTAAAGATCTAAGAATGAACTCATATCCAAAAGGCAGTTGAATATAAAAGCTATCAGGGCAATTTTATTTAGATGGACATATACAGCATCTGTTATATCTGTTCTACATTCAAATTCTTTAGCTCAGTTACCTTTCCTCACACATTTGTCAGCTCTGTCATGATAATGCAACCCCAAGTCACTTCATAGTAATGCGTTGTTCCCTTTTATTGAGCAGACAGTGTGGGATAGTTTTTGTTTATTTTAAAACATACTTTTGAAATTGTACATGCCACACACTGTGTTCATTTGGCAGTACTCAACAGTTGTATGTAAATGTATAATGTAGAACTGTAGAACCCCATCATGATTTTCACTAAAATAAATGTCATTGTCAGGTTACATTAGATTTGGCATGGAGTGGAGGGTAGGATTATACTGTATAACATGCACAAACTGTAGTATTCATCTCTGTACATCTCTCCCATAATATACTAGAAATCTATCAACAGCAAATATACTGTATAATAATACAGTAGTCCCCCATCCCATCCCCAAATAAATAAATACAAACATATTTCTCCGCGGGTACCGATGGCAACACTTAGGCTGCAGAATTTCTAATGTAGATTAGACCGGCAAACTAGCTGATTGGATGGACTAATACGGTACGTTATCCAATTCAGTTATGAATTACCCCTGTAGTCATCAACACATCTCTACATACCTGACCTCAGTAACCTGCTTGATACACAACAAAATAAACAACTGTTTCTGTGAACACAAAGTGCAAAGCTAAAATTGCCTGTTAGGTTACAATTACACAAAATGACGGTGGTTCACAATAATAATACATCGGTAGCAGTTAGCAATGAGCACCGTGTGCAAAAACAGTGTGATCATATAACATATAATCTGAAACCATGCATTGTCCAATTACTGTCTGCTTCTGACCATGTTGATAAGGGTATACATTAATAATGAAGCTATAGGAAAACTGTATTTTAAAGGTTCAAGGCTATATTTCCATTCTTTCTTGTTAGATGTCCATCTTCATTTTAAATTTGCAGTATGAGCAGGTGAGAGTTGAAGTACATTGTATATTGTGATGACAATATCCCAGTTATTGTATATTGAGAAGAAAATATTCACTCTGTCAGAGCAACTGTTTTTGGCTGTACAGTTCTATACAGTAAGTTAAAGCTATGGCTAATAGACACATTACAATCACTTTACCTGAAAAATCACTAACACAATAAACTGTATTCAACATAACCAATAATGGACATTTAATTAAAAAGCACACATCTTTGTTGTTGGATATTTGGTATTTGAGATTGAATGGGTTCAATGAAATTGTCACTATAATGTACAATCCATATGACAACACCAACATGCCCCTAACAAAGTCTCTGGCAGAGTTCAATGGCACTGTGGCTACACTGTGTGATCTGCATGGCTATATACAGTAAGCCTCAACAAAACTGAACCACAGGTACCATTTGTTCACTGGGACAAATAAACCTATTTATTTAATGGGTAACAAAAAGAGTGCTTCTGAAACACAAAGCCAGGCAGAAGATGTGTGTACAGACAGACAGGTGAGGGAGTGAGCAGAAATAAACAACACTGAGGAAAAGTTTGCGTAGGACTTCCTCCCCTGGCATGCCAACCGCCGCCCACGCCACCGCCGGGGCTTCTGGGAAGGGGTGGTCTGGCCTCACTGACCAGCAGGCTGGCCAGGGTCCACCTCCTCATCGTCGTCATTGGTTAAGGCGAAAGCCTGCGCTCGTCTCATCTCCCAGAAGGATTGTGTCTTATGGGAATGCTTTAGGGATAGGAGACATCAGACTCTTACTAAAGACTGACAGCAAAAAATAGAAATACATGTGAAAACATCATACAATGTTTTATGAGAATAAGCAATGCAGGTCTTGTTTCTTCTTTGGAGTAACCTTTAAAATATCATTGACAAACTTGTTCTATGTACACTTATGGGAACTTATTGGAGAGAGAGACTCAAGACAGTATGAAGAAAGTGCTAACCTGCAGATGGACATCCAGGAAACAATCAGGTGGGAGAGGCTAACAGTTCTGGACAGGAAGGGCACACAGACAGAGATGCATAAAGAGAGCAAGGAAGAATTACACAACAACAGCGGTAACCACAGCACACAGCACTGATAGAACAGCAGATCAACTACGTACAACTGCTTCAGAAGTACAACGAAGTACTACAGTACAGCACATAACAGAAGAATAATTCATACAAAGGCAGAGAGCACACATCCATTTAAAGTGCCAGGCCCAGACTCGGGATGGAGGATTTCTTACCGATGAGGACTGATGATCCTGTGGCCGGTCCAGTTTGATACGGATATCTGACCCTTTACCCCCATCAGGTTTACCAGGACCTGGGTAATAAAACACATGACCTGAATAGTAAAACTCCAGGATCAGGCTGCACTGTGTGAGACATATAGCCTTCTCTGACTCAATAAATCAAATAAATTAGATATTCCTACATCATCAAACTGCCAAATGCTGACCTTAATTTAACCAGGTAGGTCATTTGTTTGGATCTATTAGGATCCCCATTAGCCGACGCCAATGGGGAAGACCTTCTCTTTTACAAACACGACCTGGCAAGCAACTGTAAATGACTATCCTCATATGTACCTTATGCCCTCTTTTATGTATATCCTCAATCTCCATCCTGCCCCCTAGTCCCCAAGGCCCTCTCTCTCTCTCTCTCTCTCTCTTCTCTCACCTGGCGAGCAGCCTCGGCTGGTGGTGCTCATGCTGCTCATACTGTCCTCCAGCCATGTGCTGTAGGTTAACGAGTCCCGCTTGTGGGGCGTCCCCGCTGAAGACAGGCTCTCCTGGGAAACACATACATGCTGGCAGTTAGATGCATGACAAAACACACACACAAACATTAGCATACACACACACACAGGCACACGCACGCACACTCACCATGCCAGTGTCGTAGTCCTCCATGGCCTCTGTCTCATTCTCCTCCACCACACTGGCGAAGCTGCTGGCGTTGGAGGAGGAGCGGGAAAGGTCGTGACCCTCAGGGATAGACTGGGCCCTGTTGTTACAAAGAGCAAACCTACACCCTGAGTCAGCCTGCAACACTATGACAGGACCATGGCTGGGTTATTGATACACCAATAGAACTATACAATGAGTTACACATAAACTGTCTAGAGAAGATGTACATATTGAGGGGCGCAATGTACGACTGACGTGTTTTCTGTTTGATCCCGCAGTAATCTTAAAGTTTATGTGAATTTTGCAGCAAAACCGTATTTATATTCAAATATTAGTTTGGTGATCCCTTTCCAAGACTATTTTGCTTCCAAATGTCAGCATGTCGACAAAACATAAGACCAAAAACACAACTTTGAGAAAACCCGGCCCACAAGAGCCATTTTTATCACCGCCCGAGGGCCCAGAGACTAGCACTTTACCTGGGGGTGCGGCTTTGCCTGGTGGCACTGAAATTAACATTCTCGAGGCCATCAAGCTACTAACGTTACACTCGGAGATAGTTGAAATGAAAACAGAGGTAGCTGCTACGATTGAGGTCTGAATACAAGAGGTTTCTGATACTTTAAAAGCAGATTTAACTATCCTGCGAAATGAGACGGTTCCAGCTATCACATCCCTCAAAACAACAACAGAGTTGCACACCATGACGATTGCAGCACTGGAGAGCTCCACTACCAGTGTCTCTGACCTAACTACCTCCCTGGAGGCTGACATGAAACACCTGACTGCGGATCTGTAAAAGGTACAGGAGAGCTGTGTGAGCTTAGAAGGATTTTCTCCCGGCAGTAACCGGAGACTGGTATCAGTCCCAGAGTCAGCTGAAATGCTTCGCGCCACGGATTTCGTCTCCGGGCTGCTGAAAGAGGTTCTCGCCATGGATGAGAAGCCCCTGATTGATCGTGCCCACTGGTCACTGCGCCCAAAGCCCCGGGACGGTGAGAGGCCCTGTGACATCATTCTTTCCATGAGAAGATGGAGATTCTCCGACGAGCCCGCAATACCACTCTGAGCTTTCAAGGACAGAGCTTCTCTATCTACCAGGACTACTCCCCCACTGTGTCCAGGCAACGCACAGCTTTCGGGCAGGCCAAACGACTACTACGGGACCATCCAGGTGTGAAGTACAGACTGCGATTCCCGGCCCGTCTATGGCTTTCTCATGATGGTAAAGACTACAACTTTTGATTCTCCAGAGGAGGCTATGGCTCACATTCAACGCCACATCAAGAAGTCTTGAATTTGCTCATAGATCAGAAACTGTTGCTCGCTAACTGTTGATAGTAAGTAAGTAGCCCACCTGTGGTATTCTTATGTTTAGTTATACTTGGACTATTCCTGTATAGTTCGGTAGTTGACGAACCCTCTCAGGTTTATTTGATGTGATTGAATATTTTGGTCCAGTGTGCTTGCCTTAAAAGCCTTCAGTCATTTTTATTTCATTTTATTAAGGGTTTAAGTACTTCCTTTGTTTCCATGCTGTCTCATTGACCTATTGAGTTAGTTTATGGATAGATGGGGGGGAGGAAGGAGGTTGAATTGTTTAGTTCTAATGTTGTCATTCTGTCTTCTTTTTAGTTTATTTTTCTGTAATTTTTCCAAGTATCTTACACAGTACATTATTACTCTGAGACAAGTTATCCTGGGGCTTTTGGGTATTCATTGCTTTTCCACTGTAGGCTCTAATGACAGGGTTGTATAACGGGAATGCTCAGGGTGAGCAAAATAATACCATCAAGTACATTCCGTGGAACATCAAAGGGGCTAACAACCCTGTGAAGCGTAAGAGGGTGCTGACACATTTAAAGGGTTTGAATGCACATTTTGCATTTCTACAAGAGACTCACTTGAGGACTGGTGAGCAATGTAGGATTCGCAGGGACTGGGTTGGTCAACTGTTCCACTCTAACTTTCATAGTAAATCAAGAGGTGCTGCCATTTTGGTTGATAAAACTACTCCCTTTGTAGCTTCTGAGGTTATTCCTGATCCTAAGGGACGATACGTCATAGTAACTGGTAAACCGTTTTCTACTCTTCTTGATTTGGCTAGTGTTTATGCCCCGATTGGGATGATACAAGTTTAATTAATACCTTTTTATCTGCTATACCCAATTTAGATTCCCATTCGTTGATTTTAGGGGGGGATTTCAACTGTACAATATCCCCAGTTCTCATGAAGAACTACAGGCCCATCTAAATGTGCCCTACTTATTCAATCTTTTCTTCAGAAAAATGGTATGTGTGAGGCCTGGCGTTTCCTACACCCTACAGATAGACAGAATTCTTTTTTTTCTCATGTTCATGAAACATACTCCCGCACTGATTACTTATTTTTTTGGACCAAACACTTCTGCCTAACTTTCAGAGGTGTACTTATGAGAGTGTTGTTATTTCTGACCATTCACCATTACTGCTTGAGCTAGAGTTACCCCAGCAACCTCCTATGTGTTATCGATGGTGTCTTAACTCCATTTTACTCTCAGATAAGGAGTTTGTCAATTTGATTTCTGCTGAAAACCCCTGCTGAAAACCCCAGGTATGTCCTGCTCTTCTATATGGGAGTCCCTCAAAGCATACCTACGTGGCCAAATAATTTCTTATACAGCCAAGAAAAACAAAGCTCACTCTCAGCGGCTTCGAGATGTGAGCGAAGCCAAGGCTACATTGGATGTATGCTACAGATCCTTCCTCTGATCTATATAAAGAACACCAGCTACTCCAATCTGGATTTGACAAGGTCTCTACCAGACAAGCTGAACAATTACTTTACTGTTTCTCTGATATATATGGCACTGTAATAGAGCCATCTCCCCTTACAGCTCTTTATGGAGCACTGCCCATAGGTACCCCCTGTCAAGAATCCAGTTGGACACTGTTGCTCATACAACTCCTTAGCTAGACGGCTAATACTACAGAACTGGAAGATGGCAGCTCCCCCATCTTATAAATATTGGGTGGGAGATGTGTTGTGCTCTCTGAATTGATTTATTTTTCAATTCAATACACGTGGAAACTCCAAAATGTTTTATGATGCTTGGGCTTCATTCCGGTCTTACTTTGAACAGTCCACCCTCAGATGGCATTCTTATTAAAACAAAAATAAGTCTGTATTTGACACCCCTGTGACTTACTGGTTGGAGGACCATTTCTTTGTGTTTTTTGGGGGGGAGGACATTGAGGTTGGTGATGTGCCTATTGATTCTTATTGAATGTGACTTGTGCATGCCTTATTCCTCTTGCTCTGTCAGAACCTAAAATGTGAGCTTGTCTTGCCCTGTTTTTTATTTTGTTTACACTTACATTGTATAAAATGTAAAAACATTTTTTTACTTGGAAACTTTAATTTTGGTCCAGTGGATGGTCAGTCTATGGCCATTACTGTCTGTGAGTGTGAGTGGTTGCATTACTCCACCCCTAATAGGCTGCTGGAAATCTGTCCTTTGGTCTGGAGTCCAAATTGGAGACGTTTGGTTCCAACCGGCGTGTCTTTGTGAGACGCAGTGTGGGTGAACGGATGATCTCTGCATGTGTATTTCCCACCGTAACGCATGGAGGAGGAGGTGTTATGGTGTGGGGGTGCTTTGCTGGTGACACTGTCTGTGATTTAACCAGCATGGCTATCACAGCATTCTGCAGCGATACGCCATCCCATCTGGTTTGGGCTTAGTGGGACTATCATTTATTTTTCAACAGGACAATGACTCAACACACCACTAGGCTGTGTAAGGGCTATTTTACCAATAAGGACCTGGCCTCCACAATCCCCCAAACATCAACGAAATGTTGATGGTTTGGGATGAGTTGGACCGCAGATTGAAGGAAAAGCAGCCAATAAATGCTCAGCATATGTGGGAACGCCTTCAAGACTATTGGAAAAGTATTCCAAGTGAAGCTGGTTGAGAGAATGCCAAGAGTGTGCAAAGCTGTCATCAAGGCAAAGGTTGGCTATTTGAAGAATCTCAAATATAAAATATATTTTGATTTGTTTAACACTTTTTTGGTTACTACATGACTCCATATGTGTTATTTCATAGTTTTAATGTCTTCACTAAATAAAAATAAAGAAAACCCTGGAATGAGTAGGTGTTCTAAAACTTTTGACCGGTAACATAATTATTTGTTATTTTATTTGGTTTTCAAGTTGAGTAAATTATTTATATTGTTTATTGTGTTGTCTTATTATGTGTGTAAAACTGAATAAACCGAGTTTAAAAAAAGATGTACATATTTGAGGTTTCTTTGGGGTACTGAAATCACATTGTCCTGGTGATGTTGAACTTTCATGTTGATATGACGATTACATTTTAATGTGAATGATCATATTGGCCTATATCTGTGATTGCATCTACTCACATGTTCTTTGTGGTGAGCACCTCTGGTGAGCTCTGATTAGAGGAGTTCTCAGACTTGGGGTCCTGAGTCACGTGGCCACTGTCAGGTGTCTTCTGTGTGCCAGGTAAACACTCCCTACTGCTGTGGCTGCTGCTGAGGGGGGAGGGAAGAATGCTGAATAAGAAGGGCAGGAGGGTACATACCAACAAAGCGACAGGGCATTGGACACAAATACAGGGACGGGGTATCAGAGAGAAACACAGAGGCATAGTCACTAACATATCAACATCATGTTTACAATATTCATGTCTCTGAGTTCACACTCACATTTTCTCGTGGACTTCCTGGATGTTCTCGATGCCGATGGCACTGCTGCGCCTGGAACTGAAGGGACCAGACTTCTTCCTGGTTGGACTCTTCCCAGGGATGATCAGAGACTGATAGGGCAGGGGTAAGAACAACCAGTGAGAACCATGACATCCCTTCTATCACAATAACAGCCTATCAATAGCCCGACATGGCATCTGTGTCTACTGTTAACGCTAAGGTTATTGCATCATTATGCGCTGTTCCTTTTTCTGTTAATGCCATTATGTTAGGTGTTATTATATATCATCACTTGTGTTTTCAAAATACCATAGCTTTTAAGGTACAGGATCATCGTTGAACTAAATAGTGAGAGTATAGACCATCTACAGAGGAAAAATACAAGAGTTCATCATTATTATCAGACTACAGAGTAATGGTACTCTGCTTGGAGTTGAAGCTAACACAGATAAGAAGACGTTAGAATATTAGGTTTAGCGTCAAAACCCAGTGTGACTCAGCTAGACTAGTGAGAGCAGAGTAGAGCAGAGCAGAGCATAAGATGAAAGATGGATTCTAGCACTCCAGGGCTTACCACTAAAATGTGCTTTCTGACTGAACGCTTTGTTCACTCAATCTCCCTTTGTAAGCTTTCAAAATAAGGACTTGAGAAAGAGCTTTTATCTAATGTGAGCTTCAAAGAGCTTGAGGATCATTTCAGTTTTCTTTTTTTTGGGGGGGGGGGGGGGGGTGTTCTCTAAACCATAAATATTCATAGTTTTAAACAAATGGAGAATTAACTAAACTAGAATTACATGTTGAGCGATACGTGTGGAGAGTACAGAGGGGGAACACACAATACAATTTAACGTCAAAACAAGGAAATATGCAAGACAACACAGACCAGTGAGGTGAGGGCCAAGGGGAGGTGCTACAGCATCAAACTGACCACTTGTCTTTATGCCGTGATACAAAACATTATTTGTGCTATCGTTGTGTCTTCATCTGATGTTACGTGGATCAAAGACTAATGTAAAGTGTGTGATGTAGTTCAAACAGTTACAGGAGACAATAAACTTCACTTGTTTCAGTAAAACTATAGCTTAAAAATGCTGTATGTGTACAATACTTTATAGATGCAATCTCCTGCTACGAAAGTCATACATATCATTATACAAGGAGTCGTCCTTTTGCATTGATGGAGTGTTTGCCCTGGAATCCTAATGTTATGGTTCACTGATCAACCACAAGAAAAGTGCTTGGTCACGATGCGGTGGAGTCAAGTAGAAAAAAAGAGACAGAGGGGAAGAGCAGTAAGGAGGAAGTAGTTAGAATCAGATATGAACCTCTTCTACTGTTCCTATCCCTATGGCACTGCCTCGACGCCCATATTTACTGGGACTTTTCCCTGGGACAAGCAATGACTGATACAGAGAGACAGAGAGACAGAGAGACAGAGAGAGAGAGAGAGTGGGAGAGAGAGAGCGGGAGAGAGAGAGGAGATAAAAACACCATGAGATTTCATGCAGCAAGTTATGTTAATAAAACAAAATACATTAAAGCACATGTTACAGCTGGAGGTTACAGATCAAAGCGCAGTAATAAAACAGAGACCGAGAAAGAGACTTTGGGCACCGTGGGTGCGACACAGGCAGTGAAACGAAGAGAAGGACTTGAGCAAAAAGGGAGAAGAGGATAGAAGAGCACAGCAGTACATACGTTACAGGGTAAGAGAGTACAGCAGACAGGAACATGAAGAAAGCCTCCAGTGCTGTCACATACACGTTTGAAAAGCACTTGTTGTTTGTGTTATGCTTTGAATGATCAATAAGTAATATTGGGTATCATTGCGCCTGTCCTTTTGATGTGAAATTTTGGACTAACATTTGTGTGGCTTCAAGAGGCTATATAGTAGACAATGATCTTGTGAGTGAACAAATTAGCTTCCTCTTAGATTTGCTATAGAGGTGTTATAATGAATACAATAATATCCTACATTTCATTAACAAAGTCAGTGTCAGTGAAATACTACACCCCACATATACAGAATTTCACATACATTATTGAAACAATCCTAAACCACAAATCTGTCTAACAAACGCCTCAGAAATACTCACCATGTACGCACTAAACATCATGTACACACTACATACACTACACACGACATACTTGAACTCTTATAACAAGCAGGCGTGTTCTTGGTATAAACATCACAGAGCATCAAGCACAAGCTGGAGCTGGCATGTACACAGAGCACACAGTGCAGGGGGCGTTTCAGATGCAATGCATAGGCAGGAGATTTTAATAATGAAAACAATTTTAGAATGCATTCAATGTTAAAAGCACCTTTGATCCAACTCACCGGACTACAAATGTCAATGCAAGGCTCAGTTGTGAGTGTCTAGTAACTCTAGCTTCTAGAGGCTGTGTGAGTGAAGACTTATCTATTTCTATTGTGTGAGAGGTTAGTGAGTTAGGCAGGCGTGTGAAGAGGCAAGGAATGGGCTCTATCAAGGGTTTCTCAGGGAAGGGAGAGAGAGCGTCGCTCACCTTACTCAAGACCAGAGCTGTCAGTGGGACTGTTACTTTAGTGTACTTACTATCCCTGGGAATTTGGGACTCTCAGGTGGGTTGTGGGTAAAGTTGACGCTGAGACTAGTGGAGACAGTGAGTGGCTTCCTGAAATTGAGACCCATGGCATCCATAGACTGGCTTCTGCTGCGAATCACCCGCTACAGAGACAGACGAGGAGGAGACACGTTGAGCTGGGTCTAACACTGACTCTAACTAACTAACCACTTCAGAGAGAGAGAGAGACAAGGAGGAGACACGTTGAGCTGGGTCTAACACTGACTCTAACCCTAACTAACCACTTCAGAGAGAGAGAGACAAGGAGGAGACACGTTGAGCTGGGTCTAACACTGACTCTAACTAACTAACCACTTCAGAGAGAGAGACAAGGAGGAGACACGTTGAGCTGGGTTTAACACTGACTCTAACTAACTAAGCACTTCAGTGAGAGAGAGACAAGGAGGAGACACGTTGAGCTGGGTCTAACACTGACTCTAACCCTAACTAACCACTTCAGAGAGAGAGAGAGACAAGGAGGAGACACGTTGAGCTGGGTCTAACACTGACTCTAACTAACTAACCACTTCAGAGAGAGAGAGACAAGGAGGAGACACGTTGAGCTGAGTCTAACACTGACTCTAACTAACTAACCACTTCAGAGAGAGAGACAAGGAGGAGACATGTTGAGCTGGGTCTAACACTGACTCTAACTAACTAACCACTTCAGAGAGAGAGACAAGGAGGAGACACGTTGAGCTGGGTCTAACACTGACTCTAACTAACTAACCACTTCAGAGAGAGAGAGACAAGGAGGAGACACGTTGAGCTGGGTCTAACACTGACTCTAACCTTAAATAACCACTTCAGAGAGAGAGAGACAAGGAGGAGACACGTTGAGCTGGGTCTAACACTGACTCTAAAACCTAAATACACTTCAGAGAGGAGAGACAAGGAGGAACACGTTGAGCTGGGTCTAACACTGACTCTAACTAACTAACCACTTCAGAGAGAGAGAGACAGGAGGATACACGTTGAGCTGGGTCTAACCGGAACTCTAACTACAACTAACTAACCCCTTAAGAGCGAATAGAGAGTCACAAGGAGGTACACGTTTTACTTGGTCAACACTTAACTAACTAACTAACCACTTCAGAGAGAGAGAGAGAGACAAGGAGGAGACACGTTGAGCTGGGTCTAACACTGACTAACTAACTAACCACTTAAGAGAGAGAGACAAGGAGGAGACACGTTGAGCTGGGTCTAACACTGACTAACTAACTAACCACTTAAGAGAGAGAGACAAGGAGGAGACACGTTGAGCTGGGTCTAACACTGACTAACTAACTAACCACTTCAGAGAGAGAGAGAGAGACAAGGAGGAGACACGTTGAGCTGGGTCTAACACTGACTCTAACTAACTAACCACTTCAGAGAGAGAGAGACAAGGAGGAGACACGTTGAGCTGGGTCTAACACTGACTCTAACTAACTAACTAACCACTTCAGAGAGAGAGAGAGAGACAAGGAGGAGACACGTTGAGCTGGAGTCTAACCACTGACACTCTAACTAAACTAACACCACATATCAGAGGAGGGAGAGAGACCAGGACGAGGAGAGGAGACACATTGAGCTGGGTCCTAACACTGACCTCTACTAACTAAACCACTTCAGAGAGAGAGACAAGGAGGAGACACGTTGAGCTGGGTCTAACACTGACTCTAACTAACTAACCACTTCAGAGAGAGAGAGAGAGAGACAAGGAGGAGACACATTGAGCTGGGTCTAACACTGACTCTAACTAACGAACCACTTCAGAGAGAGAGACAAGGAGGAGACACGTTGAGCTGGGTCTAACACTGACTCTAACTAACTAACTAGCCACTTCAGATAGAAGGAGAGCAAGTGGAGACACGTTGAGCTGGGTCTAAACACTGACTCTAACTAACTAACCACTTCAAGAGAGAGAAGACAAGGGAGAGCCATGTTGACTGGGTCTAACACTGACTCTAACCCTAAATAACCACTTCAAGAGGAGAGAGACAAGGAGGAGACACGTTGAGCTGGGTCTAACACTGACTCTAACTAACTAAGCACCTTCAGAGAGAGAGGAGACAAGGAGGGAGACACGCTTGAGCTGGGTCTAACACTGACTCTAACTAACCTAAGCCACTTCAGAGAGAGAGAGACAAGGAGGAGACACGTTGAGC
>NW_021823098.1:42500-57664 GCF_901001165.1 Salmo trutta | reverse complement strand
AAAATATAGATTTTGAAAGGAAAAGCTTAGTCTGACTCTCTCTCTCTCTCTCTCCTCTCTCTCTCTCTTTCTCTCTCTCTCTCTCCCCCTCCCCCCTACAGTCTGGTCTGGTGATGTGTCGTAGGATGGTGTGTGACTGTGAGTCCACCACAGCCGACCTGTTCTGCTGTCCAGAGTGTAACCCTGGCCTCAGCAGCCAGTGTCTGCACCAGAACAGACTCATTACATACAGCAGTGGAGACACCTGGGTGGAGAACTGCCAGCAGTGCCAGTGCATGGTGAGTTGGCATGGACAGACACTGTAGAGAGATGTGGGGTAGTGGAGGATAGTACCAGTACATACTGAGTTACTGGGGTAGTGGAGGATAGTACCAGTACATACTGAGTTACTAGGGTAGTGGAGGATAGTACCAGTACATACTCAGTTACTGGGGTAGTGGAGGATAGTACCAGTACATACTGAGTTACTGGGTAGTGGAGGATAGTACCAGTACTACTGAGTTACTGGGGTAGTGGAGGATAGTACCAGTACATACTAGTTACTTAGGGTAGTGGAGGACTAGTACCGTACATCCTGAAGTTTACTGGGGTATTGGAGGATAGTACCAGTACATACTGAGTTACTGGGGTACTAGTGGAGGATACGTACCAGTACATACTGAGTTACTGGGGTAGTGGAGGATAGTACCAGTACATACGAGTTACTGGGGGTAGTGGAGGATAGTACCAGTACATACTGGGGGGGGGGGGGGGGGGATTACTGGGGTGTAGTTGGAGGATAGTACCAGTACATACTGAAGTTACTGGTGGCTAGTGGAGGATAGTACCCGTACATACTGAGTTACTCTGGGGAGTGGAGTGATAGTACCAGTACATACTGAGTTTACTGGGGTAGTGGAGGATAGTACCCCAGTACATACTGAGTTACTGGGGTAGTGGAAGGATAGTACCAGTAACATACTGAGTTACTGGGGTAGTGGAGGATAATACCAGTACATACTGAGTTACTGGGGTAGTGGAGGATAGTACCAGTACATACTGAGTTACTGGGGTACTGGAGGATAGTACCCGTACATACTGAGTTACTGGGGTAGTGGAGGATAGTACCAGTACATACTGAGTTACTGGGGTAGTGGAGGATAGTACCAGTACATACTGAGTTACTGGGGTAGTGGAGGATAGTACCAGTACATACTGAGTTACTGGGGTAGTGGAGGATAGTACCAGTACATACTGAGTTACTGGGGTAGTGGAGGATAGTACCAGTACATAATGAGTACTGGGGTAGTGGAGGATAGTACCAGTACATACTGAGTTACTGGGGGGTAGTGGAGGATAGTACCAGTACATACTGAGTTACTGGGGTAGTGGAGGATAGTACCCAGTACATACTGAGTTACTGGGGTAGTGGAGGATAGTACCAGTACATACTGAGTTACTGGGTAGTGGAGGATAGTACCAGTACATACTGAGTTACTGGGGTAGTGGAGGATAGTACCAGTACATACTGAGTTACTGGGGTAGTGGAGGATAGTACCAGTACATACTGAGTTACTGGGGTAGTGATGGAAGGGATGGAAATGAATGTAGTGTTCAGACCAGGCTAGTAGTGTTCAGACCAGGCTGGTAGTGTTCAGACCAGGCTAGTTGTGTTCAGACCAGGCTAGTAGTGTTCAGACCAGACTAGTTGTATTCAGACCAGGCTAGTAGTTTTCATACCAGGCTAGTCGTGTTCAGACTAGTAGTGTTCAGACCAGACTAGTTGTGATCAGACCAGGCTAGTAGTGTTCAGACTAGTTGTGTTCAGACCAGGCTAGTAGTGTTCAGACCAGGCTGGTAGTTTTCAGACCAGGCTAGTTGTGTTCAGACCAGGCTAGTAGTGTTCAGACCAGACTAGTTCTATTCAGACCAGGCTAGTAGTTTTCATACCAGGCTAGTAGTGTTCAGACTAGTAGTGTTCAGACCAGACTAGTTGTGATCAGACCAGGCTAGTAGTGTTCAGACCAGACAAGTAGTATTCAGACCAGGCTAGTTGTGATCAGACTAGCTGTGTTCAGACCAGGCTAGTAGTGTTCAGACTAGTAATGTTCAGACCAGGCTAGTAGTATTCAGACCAGGCTAGTAGTGTTCAGACAAGACTAGTAGTGTTCAGACTAGCTGTGTTCAGACCAGGCTAGTAGTGTTCAGACTAGTAATGTTCAGACCAGGCTAGTAGTATTCAGACAAGACTAGTTGTGTTCAGACCAGACTAGTTGTGTTCAGACTAGTTGTGTTCAGACCAGGCTAGTAGTATTCAGACCAGGCTAGTAGTGTTCAGACAAGACTAGTTGTGTTCAGACCAGACTAGTTGTGTTCAGACTAGTTGTGTTCAGACCAGGCTGGTAGTATTCAGACCAGGTTAGTAGTGTTCAGACAAGACTAGTAGTGTTCAGACCAGACTAGTAGTGTTCAGACAAGACTAGTAGTGTTCAGACCAGACTAGTAGTGTTCAGACCAGACTAGTAGTGTTCAGACCAAGCTAGTTGTGTTCAGACCAGGTTAGTAGTGTTCAGACCAGACTAGTTGTGTTCAGACCAGGCTAGTAGTGTTCAGACAAGACTAGTTGTGTTCAGATTATTTGTGTTCAGACTAGTTGTGTTCAGACCAGGCTAGTAGTGTTCAGACCAGGTTAGTAGTGTTCAGACTAGTTGTGTTCAGATTATTTGTGTTCAGACTAGTAGTGTTCAGACCTTGCTAGTAGTGTTCAGACAAGACTAGTTGTGTTCAGATTATTTGTGTTCAGATTATTTGTGTTCAGACCAGGCTAGTTGTGTTCAGACCAGGCTAGTAGTGTTCAGACCAGGCTCGTTGTGTTCAGACCAGGCTAGTAGTGTTCAGACCAGGCTCGTTGTGTTCAGACCAGGCTAGTTGTGTTCAGACCAGACTAGTAGTGTTCAGACCAGGCTAATAGTGTTCAGACTAGTAGTATTCAGACCAGGCTAGTAGTGTTCAGACCAGGCTTGTAGTGTTCAGACTAGTTGTGTTCAGACCAGGCTAGTAGTGTTCAGACCAGACTAGTAGTGTTCAGACGAGCTGTGTTCAGACCAGACTAGTAGTGTACAGACTAGTAGTGTTCAGACCAGACTAGTAGTGTTCAGACCAGACTAGTAGTGTTCAGACCAGACTAGTAGTGTTCAGACCAGACTAGTAGTGTTCAGACTAGTAGTTTTCAGACCAGGCTAGTAGTGTTCAGACCAGACAAGTAGTGTTCAGACTAGTAGTGTTCAGACCAGACTAGTAGTGTTCAGACTAGTAGTTTTCAGACCAGGCTAGTAGTGTTCAGACCAGACAAGTAGTGTTCAGACTAGTAGTGTTCAGACCAGGCTAGTAGTGTTCAGACTAGTAGTGTTCAGACCAGACAAGTAGTGTTCAGACTAGTAGTGTTCAGACCAGACTAGTAGTGTTCAGACCAGACTAGTAGTGTTCAGACCAGACTAGTAGTGTTCAGACCAGACTAGTAGTGTTCAGACTAGTAGTTTTCAGACCAGACTAGTAGTGTTCAGACTAGTAGTGTTCAGACTTGTAGTGTTCAGACCAGACTAGTAGTGTTCAGACTAGTAGTGTTCAGACCAGACTAGTAGTGTTCAGACCAGACTAGTAGTGTTCAGACCAGACTAGTAGTGTTCAGACTAGTAGTTTTCAGACCAGACTAGTAGTGTTCAGACTAGTAGTTTTCAGACCAGACTAGTAGTGTTCAGACTAGTAGTGTTCAGACTTGTAGTGTTCAGACCAGACTAGTAGTGTTCAGACCAGACTAGTAGTGTTCAGACCAGACTAGTAGTATTCAGACCAGACTAGGCTAGAGAATCTCTGTCTTTTGAACTATCACATGGCCCAGTTTTTGGTACTGCATGTTTGTTGGGCTAGTACCATGCCAGTAGATGAACCCTCAGCAGGCCCAGTGCCAGCAGAGTAGACACTGATTAGTTTTCAGTGACATACTGTATGGAGGAGAAAGAGGTAGACCCAGAATGTGGCTCTTGAGAACCCTGAGTGCGTCAGTGCTGTGGGTATTCAGACTGTTCTGGACTGGATGCTTCTGTCTTGTTGTTGTGAGACAAGGGCTTTAAAGTCTACCAATCCCAATGGAATCAGAAAAGTTCAGCGAACATATGGCAGTAAATCTCCCTGTGCTATCGACCGGTGCCAAGCTTGCCTCTCTGCCTTTCTGCATCTCTCTCTCTAGCTCTCTTTCTCATTACTCACTCTATGCCTTTCTTTGTCTCTCTCTCTGCCTTTCTCTCTGCCTTTCTCTCTGCCTTTCTCTCTGCCTTTCTCTCTCTCTCAAACTCAAGCTGCTTTATTGGCATGAAAACCATTGCATCAATATTGCCAAAGCAACAATGTAGACAACAATGTAGACAACAATGTTTACAACAATGTAGACAACAATGTTTACAACAATGTAGACAACAATGTAGACAACAATGTAGACAACAATGTTTACAACAATGTAGACAACAATGTAGACAACAATGTAGACAACAATGTTTACAACAATGTAGACAACAATGTAGACAACAATGTTTACAACAATGTAGACAATAATGTTTACAACAATGTAGACAACAATGTAGACAACAATGTAGACAACAATTTAGACAACAATGTTTACAACAATGTAGACAACAATATAGACAACAATGTTTTCAACAATGTTTACAACAATGTAGACAACAATGTAGACAACAATGTAGACAACAAACAAGACCAGAACAGCCCTTAGAACAGCCCTCTCTCTGTCTCTCTCTCTCTCTGTCTCTCTCTCTCTCTGTCTCTCTCTCTCTGTCTCTCTCTCTCTCTGTCTCTCTCTCTCTCTCTGTCTCTCTCTCTGTCTGTCTGTCTCTCTCTGTCTCTGTCTCTCTCTCTCTCTGTCTCTCTCTCTCTGTCTCTCTCTGTCTCTCTCTCTCTCTCTGTCTCTCTCTCTCTCTCTCTGTCTCTCTCTCTCTCTCTCTGTCTCTTTCTCTGTCTCTGTCTCTTTCCAGTCTCTCTCTCTCTGTCTCTCTGTCCCTCCTGGAGTGCAGCCTCCAGTAGAGAGCGAGAGAGAGAGTGAGAGTTAGAAAACGAGTCTTTCCTTCCCAGCAGCTTGAGTCTAAACCTCTAGGTGTGTTCTTCCATTCCCTCTCAGCCTAGCTAAACCATCCATTCTCTGAGGGCTCACTTCACATTTAAATGTCAAATTGAACCTTTATTTAACTAGGCAAGTCAGTTAAGAACAAATTCTTAACCGACGGCCGAACCCGGAACGACACTGTGCCAATTGTGCGCCACTCTATGGGACTCCCAATCACGGCCGTATGTGATCATCCTGGATTTCGAACCAGGGACTGTAGTGACGCCTCTTGCACTTAGATCACCTCAAGATGCTCCCATGGATAGTTCGCTTCATCTGCAAACATTCTCAACCAAGTTGTGGGGCTCTGATGAATAATGTCTTTGTCCAAATGGTTTGGATTATATAACTACATTTATAAACAGGGTGGGTCGAGCCCTGAATGCTGATTGCTTACAGCCATGGTATATCAGACCGTATACCACGGGTATGACAAAACATAAACTAATTATTATAAAACGAATTATTTTTGGTAACCAGTTTATAGTAGCAATAAGGCACCTTGGGGGGTTTTAGTTTATGGCCAATATACCACAGCTAAGGGACGTATCCAGAACAGCCCTTAGCCGTGGTATATTGGCCATATACCACACCCCCTCAGGCCTTATTGCTTAAATATATTCTGTTAAACAGCATAACGAAAAGTTCATTTAAAAACACACACACACTGATTGTAAGGAGACATAAAACCTAGTCTGAAGACTGAAAGCTGCTGAGTTGAGACAGTCGGTTCTCCCTCCAACTCACAGTTCCATGAGCCAATGAATTGCACCATGTAAGGTCCTGTATGTAGCTGGTGTAGAAAGTCAGGCGCAGGACAGCAGATATGAGTAGAACAACACCAGGTCTGTAAGGTCCTGTGTGTAGCTGGTGTAGAGAGTCAGGCGCAGGACAGCAGATATGAGTAGAACAACACCAGGTCTGTAAGGGTCCTGTGTGTAGCTGGTGTAGAGAGTCAGGCGCAGGACAGCAGATATGAGTAGAACAACACCAGGTCTGTAAGGTCCTGTGTGTAGCTGGTGTAGAGAGTCAGGCGCAGGACAGCAGATATGAGTAGAACAACACCAGGTCTGTAAGGGTCCTGTGTGTAGCTGGTGTAGAGAGTCAGGCGTAGGACAGCAGATATGAGTAGAACAACACCAGGTCTGTAAGGGTCCTGTGTGTAGCTGGTGTAGAGAGTCAGGCGCAGGACAGCAGATATGAGTAGAACAACACCAGGTCTGTAAGGGTCCTGTGTGTAGCTGGTGTAGAGAGTCAGGCGCAGGACAGCAGATATGAGTAGAACAACACCAGGTCTGTAAGGGTCCTGTGTGTAGCTGGTGTAGAGAGTCAGGCGCAGGACAGCAGATATGAGTAGAACAACACCAGGTCTGTAAGGGTCCTGTGTGTAGCTGGTGTAGAGAGTTAGGCGCAGGACAGCAGATATGAGTAGAACAACACCAGATCTGTAAGGGTCCTGTGTGTAGCTGGTGTAGAGAGTCAGGCGCAGGACAGCAGATATGAGTAGAACAACACCAGGTCTGTAAGGGTCCTGTGTGTAGCTGGTGTAGAGAGTCAGGCGCAGGACAGCAGATATGAGTAGAACAACACCAGGTCTGTAAGGGTCCTGTGTGTAGCTGGTGTAGAGAGTCAGGCGCAGGACAGCAGATATGAGTAGAACAACACCAGGTCTGTAAGGGTCCTGTGTGTAGCTGGTGTAGAGAATCAGGCGCAGGACAGCAGATATGAGTAGAACAACACCAGGACTGTAAGGGTCCTGTGTGTAGCTGGTGTAGAGAGTCAGGCGCAGGACAGCAGATATGAGTAGTACAACACCAGGTCTGTAAGGGTCCTGTGTGTAGCTGGTGTAGAGAGTCAGGCGCAGGACAGCAGATATGAGTAGAACAACACCAGGTCTGTAAGGGTCCTGTGTGTAGCTGGTGTAGAGAGTCAGGCGCAGGACAGCAGATATGAGTAGAACAACACCAGGTCTGTAAGGGTCCTGTGTGTAGCTGGTGTAGAGAGTCAGGCGCAGGACAGCAGATATGAGTAGAACAACACCAGGTCTGTAAGGGTCCTGTGTGTAGCTGGTGTAGAGAGTCAGGCGCAGGACAGCAGATATGAGTAGAATAACACCAAGTCTGTAAGGGTCCTGTGTGTAGCTGGTGTAGAGAATCAGGCGCAGGACAGCAGATATGAGTAGAACAACACCAGGTCTGTAAGGGTCCTGTGTGTAGCTGGTGTAGAGAGTCAGGCGCAGGACAGCAGATATGAGTAGAACAACACCAGGTCTGTAAGGGTCCTGTGCGTAGCTGGTGTAGAGAGTCAGGTGCAGGACAGCAGATATGAGTAGAACAACACCAGGTCTGTAAGGGTCCTGTGTGTAGCTGGTGTAGAGAGTCAGGCGCAGGACAGCAGATATGAGTAGAACAACACCAGGTCTGTAAGGGTCCTGTGTGTAGCTGGTGTAGAGAGTCAGGCGCAGGACAGCAGATATGAGTAGAACAACACCAGGTCTGTAAGGGTCCTGTGTGTAGCTGGTGTAGAGAGTCAGGCGCAGGACAGCAGATATGAGTAGAACAACACCAGGACTGTAAGGGTCCTGTGTGTAGCTGGTGTAGAGAGTCAGGCGCAGGACAGCAGATATGAGTAGAACAACACCAGGACTGTAAGGGTCCTGTGTGTAGCTGGTGTAGAGAGTCAGGCGCAGGACAGCAGAATTGAGTAATCAACGTATTTTACTCAAAAAGACAATTATACAAAGTAAACTCACGAGCCCACAAAGACGGACCGAATTACAATAAACAATCACTCACAAACACTACATGTGGAACAGAGGGTTAAATAATAAACAATCACTCACAAACACAGCATGGGGAACAGAGGGTTAAATAATAAACAATCACTCACAATCACAACATGTGGAACAGAGGGTTAAATAATAAACAATCACTCACAAACACAACATGGGGAACAGAGGGTTAAATAATAAACAATCACTCACAAACACAACATGGGGAACAGAGGGTTAAATAATAAACAATCACTCACAAACACAACATGGGGAACAGAGGGTTAAATAATAAACAATCACTCACAAACACAACATGGGGAACAGAGGGTTAAATAATAAACAATCACTCACAAACACAACATGGGGAACAGAGGGTTAAATAATAAACAATCACTCACAAACACAACATGGGGAACAGAGGGTTAAATAATAAACAATCACTCACAAACACAGCATGGGGAACAGAGGGTTAAATAATAAACAAGTAATTGGTTGAGTGAAGCCAGGTGTGATAAGACAAAGACAGAACAAATGGAAAATGAAAAGTGGATCGGCGGTGGCTAGAAAGCCGGTGACGTCGACCGCCGAACGCCGCCCGAACAAGGAGAGGGACCGACTTCGGCTGAAGTCGTGATACATCATGATACATACCTCCAGCTGTTTAATTCAGCCTTGGACGTTCTATGTCTCTAGCTCCTCAACACAGACAGAGAGACAACGCAAAGACAAGGCTGTGTGAAATACCTTGCGCCTGGCAACTCATTGTGTGTGTGCGCGTGTGTGTGCGTGTTCGTGTGCGTGCGTGTGTGTGTGTGTGTGTGTGTGTGCGTGCGTGCGTGCGTGCGTGTGTGCGTGCGCGCGTGCACGTGTGTGTGTGTGTGTGTGTGTGCGTGCGTATGTCGGTGTAATGAGATTTGTAAGTGCTTTATCCTTTGTGAACCAGGAAGCCGTAGAGACATAACAACCCAGTCAGCATCTGTTATGTTGTACTGGGTAGGAGGGGGGAGAGAGGGAGAAGAGAGGAGAAGGGAGTGGAGAGAAAGAGAGAGAAGAGAAAGAGAGAGAGACAGTGGAGAATGGGAGAGACTGACCCATTTCTCTGTGGCTCAGAGAGAAGACCTGGAGAGACTGGAAGAACTTTCTAGATCATACATACATGACTTGATACTTTACAAGGCTACAGTAGCTACAGTGGTTATCATGCTGTTCTTGTAGAGAATAAAGCTTTAGCTTATCGCTTTCTCCCTCCCGCCCCCGACAAAAATATTCCTATTAAATGTTGATTGCAACAAAAGGACAAGCAATGTAAATTAAGGTAGTGTTGTATTTTTTCTCCAATAGTAATTTGCATTTTAATATCTGTGCTGCTGCTAAATGAGGCATATCATTAATCATGAATAGAAAACAGTTTCAGGGTAGTTTGAGATGTGACTTGGTGATAAGGGATATGGATCTCTCAAACGCACACCCACGCGCACACGCACGCGCACACCCACACGCACACAGAGATTCAGACACACAGAGAGAGAGAGATTCACACACGCAGAGACATATACTCTCTCTCTCTGTCATGTTGCTAAATGCACATTAACACATTGATCCATAGTGAGGTGTCAGCCATCTACCAGACAGATTCATCTTTTAAACATTCACACTTTCAATTCAATTAAGGGCTCATCAATAATCTCTGGGGGAAAACATGAGAACAACTCTTCCAGGTAATCTCAACGCAGTGAGAAATGATTTAGGAGAGAAAGAGAGAGAGAGAGAGAGAGAGAGAGGTACTCTCAGCATTGCCTACTGTATGTGTTGTCTACTGTAGCAGGTCTGTTACTGTAGCACATCTAACTGTTACTGTAGCACATCTAACTGTTACTGTAGCACATCTAACTGTTACTGTAGCAGGTCTGTTACTGTAGCACATCTAACTGTTACTGTAGCACATCTAACTGTTACTGTAGCAGGTCTGTTACTGTAGCACATCTAACTGTTACTGTAGCAGGTTTGTTACTGTAGCAGGTCTAACTGTTACTGTAGCAGGTCTGTTACTGTAGCAGGTCTGTTACTGTAGCACATCTAACTGTTACTGTAGCAGGTTTGTTACTGTAGCAGGTCTAACTGTTACTGTAGCAGGTCTGTTACTGTAGCACATCTAACTGTTACTGTAGCACATCTAACTGTTACTGTAGCAGGTTTGTTACTGTAGCACATCTAACTGTTACTGTAGCACATCTAACTGTTACTGTAGCAGGTTTGTTACTGTAGCAGGTCTAACTGTTACTGTAGCAGGTATGTTACTGTAGCACATCTAACTGTGACTGTAGCACATCTAACTGTTACTGTAGCAGGTTTGTTACTGTAGCAGGTTTAACTGTTACTGTAGCAGGTCTGTTACTGTAGCAGGTATGTTACTGTAGCACATCTAACTGTTACTGTAGCACATCTAACTGTGACTGTAGCACATCTAACTGTGACTGTAGCACATCTAACTGTTACTGTAGAAGGTTTGTTACTGTAGCAGGTCGAACTGTTACTGTAGCAGGTCTGTTACTGTAGCACATCTAACTGTTACTGTAGCACATCTAACTGTTACTGTAGCAGGTCTGTTACGGTAGCAGGTCTAACTGTTACTGTGGCAGGTCTGTTACGGTAGCAGGTCTAACTGTTGCTGTAGCAGGTCTGTTACTGTAGCAGGTCTGTTACTGTAGCAGGCCTAACTGTTACTGTAGCAGGTCTAACTGTTACTGTAGCAGGTCTGTTACTGTAGCAGGCCTAACTGTTGCTGTAGCAGGTCTGTTACTGTAGCAGGTCTAACTGTTGCTGTAGCAGGTCTGTTACTGTAGCAGGCCTAACTGTTACTGTAGCAGGTCTAACTGTTACTGTAGCAGGTCTAACTGTGTTTCAGCTGATCAGTATTCCACTGAGTGTCTGTGGCCTTTATCCAGGGCAGTCCAAATGGAGTGAGGCAGGGGGAAAGCCATGTGAGGGGTTGGGGTGATGTGTGGGGGAGACTGGAAGGGCAACAGAGGGTTCTGAGATGGGAGGGCTGTAGTTTCTGACTTGTGAAGACTGTAGAGAGGAGGTCATAGCCGGAGAGACTGTTGATGAGATGGGAGGGCTGTAGTTTCTGACATGTGAAGACTGTAGAGAGGAGGTCAGCTGGAGAGACTGTTAATGAGATGGGAGGGCTGTAGTTTCTGACTTGTGAAGACTGTAGAGAGGAGGTCAGCTGGAGAGACTGTTGATGAGATGGGAGGGCTGTAGTTTCTGACTTGTGAAGACTGTAGAGAGGAGGTCATAGCCGGAGAGACTGTTGATGAGATGGGAGGGCTGTAGTTTCTGACTTGTGAAGACTGTAGAGAGGAGGTCAGCTGGAGAGACTGTTAATGAGATGGGAGGGCTGTAGTTTCTGACATGTGAAGACTGTAGAGAGGAGGTCAGCTGGAGAGACTGTTGATGAGATGGGAGGGCTGTAGTTTCTGACTTGTGAAGACTGTAGAGAGGAGGTCAGCTGGAGAGACTGTTGATGAGATGGGAGGGCTGTAGTTTCTGACTTGTGAAGACTGTAGAGAGGAGGTCAGCTGGAGAGACTGTTGATGAGATGGGAGGGCTGTAGTTTCTGACTTGTGAAGACTGTAGAGAGGAGGTCATAGCCGGAGAGACTGTTGATGAGATGGGAGGGCTGTAGTTTCTGACTTGTGAAGACTGTAGAGAGGAGGTCATAGCCGGAGAGACTGTTGATGAGATGGGAGGGCTGTAGTTTCTGACTTGTGAAGACTGTAGAGAGGAGGTCATAGCCGGAGAGACTGTTGATGAGATGGGAGGGCTGTAGTTTCTGACATGTGAAGACTGTAGAGAGGAGGTCATAGCCGGAGAGACTGTTGATGAGATGGGAGGGCTGTAGTTTCTGACATGTGAAGACTGTAGAGAGGAGGTCATAGCCGGAGAGACTGTTGATGAGATGGGAGGGCTGTAGTTTCTGACATGTGAAGACTGTAGAGAGGAGGTCAGCTGGAGAGACTGTTGATGAGATGGGAGGGCTGTAGTTTCTGACATGTAAAGACTGTAGAGAGGAGGTCAGCTGGAGAGACTGTTAATGAGATGGGAGGGCTGTAGTTTCTGACATGTGAAGACTGTAAAGAGGAGGTCAGCTGGAGAGACTGTTGATGAGATGGGAGGGCTGTAGTTTCTGACATGTGAAGACTGTAGAGAGGAGGTCAGCTGGAGAGACTGTTGATGAGATGGGAGGGCTGTAGTTTCTGACTTGGGAAGACTGTAGAGAGGAGGTCAGCTGGAGAGACTGTTGATGACATGGGAGGGCTGTAGTTTCTGACATGTGAAGACTGTAGAGAGGAGGTCAGCTGGAGAGACTGTTAATAATGAGATGGGAGGGCTGTAGTTTCTGACATGTGAAGACTGTAGAGAGGAGGTCAGCTGGAGAGACTGTTAATGAGATGGGAGGGCTGTAGTTTCTGACTTGTGAAGACTGTAGAGAGGAGGTCATAGCCGGAGAGACTGTTGATGAGATGTTTTTGTCTCCTTGGGTTGAAGTTGTGGTGCTTTGAAAATAAAATGGACAATAAAGCATCATTGTTCTTGTTTTTGTCCCAGAGTGGAGAGGTGGACTGCTGGCCCGTTTCCTGCCCTCCAGTGGTGGACTGTGAGTTTACCCAGGTGCCCGAGGGGCAGTGCTGCCCACGCTGCGTCACCGACCCCTGCCAGGCTGATACCGTCCGTAACGACATCACCAAGACGTGTGTGGACGAGAACGGACTGACGCGCTTCAGCGGAGCCGCCTGGACCAAACACAGAACAGAATGCACCCTCTGCCAGTGCAAGGTGAGACAGAGAGGATCATGGGAATACACACACAGACAGTGAGAGACAGACACACATTGATATACTGTATGCACTCACACATACTGATGAATGGACTTATACAGACAGACAGATACACCGACACACGTTTACACACACAGTGGGAGCCTGACACACACACACACACACATTTACACACACAGTGGGAGCCTGACACACACACACACACATTTACACACAGTGGGAGCCTGACACACACACACACACACACACAAATGTACACACACAGTGGGAGCCTGACACACACACACACATTTACACACAGAGTGGGAGCCTGACACACACACATTTACACACAGAGTTGGGAGCCTGACACACACACACACACACATTTACACACAGAGTGGGAGCCTGACACACACACACACACACACATTTACACACAGAGTGGGAGCCTGACACACACACACACACACACACATTTACACACAGAGTGGGAGCCTGACAAAGTCAGACACTTCCAGAAAGGGGTGTAGGTGAACAAAAACCCTTTCAGACAGGAACAACAACCTGAGTCAGTTGAATAACAATCAATCTTCCTTTTTAGACAGGAGTGCTGAATGACTGATGAAGCACACACACACTCACTCACACACACACACACACACACACACACACACACACACACACACACACACACACACACACACACACACACACACACACACACACACAATGAGTTGCCAGGTGCAAGGTATTTGACACTCCTTTTCTTTGCTCTCTCTGTCTGTGTTGGAGGAGCTGGAGACATAGAACGTCCAAGGCCTTTCAGACAGAAACAACAACCTGAGTCAGTTCAATGACAACTCCTTTTTAGACAGCAGTACTGAATGACTAAAGAAGCACACACACACACACTCGTTATGTTCACGCACTCACACACACACAATGCAGACATTGCAATTGAATGCTCCTTGCTTTGAGTGACAGCTTCTTCTCTCTCTCTCTCTCTCTCTCTCTCTCTCTCTCTCTAGAACGGACATGTCTGTTGTTCAGTGGACCCCCTGTGCCTTTAGTCTGGCTCAGACAGAAAGATAATGAGAGAGAGCTCTACAGTGCATCTATCTTTGTACAGTCTCTGCTTTAATAAGAACTGAAACCCCTCCCCCAACCTTTTAACGTCTTTATACCAAATACCACCTGAACCCACCATTCCCAGTGGATGGATGGCCTGCCAGCCCAACTCCAACCCCTGGTATCCATGGACAGACTAGTGGATGGTAACATGTTGTGAAATAAAGTCATTTCTTCTGATTGTGTTGAGAAACCTAAAGAAGTATCTGTATTCAGTGTTCATCCCTTTCTGCCCATCTTTTATTGTGAAAAGTAATGTTCTGGACTTTCTCCACCCCTTTTCTGTGTACGTTCAGTTTTCTTGTTTGCTTCTGTATTATGGACTTCTGTTTGTTCAGGGTTTAATTGAATTTATTTGATGGCTTGGTATCGTGTATTGATGAAATTAAGATGTCCATTAAAAAGTGGGACTGGTTTGCCCTCTCTGTATGCGATGTCGGTTTGTTTTATAATTCCACTCCTTCCCTATGGAGCTGAGCTGAGGGGGAGGCTGCCATGAAAAACTCTGTGTGTAATATGCGTATCACTGCATGTCACGTGTCACTACAAACTGATCCACGTGCTGTTTACTTAACGCTGTTATCTCTCTTTCTTTCCATCACATATTTTCTCTCCATAACACCTGAATCTCTCTCTTACTCTTTCTTTCTCTTTCTCTCTCTCTCTCGCTTTCTCTCTCTCTCTTTCTCCCTCTCTCTCATAAATTATCTGTGTACAGTAGATCTGAATCCCGTCTTGGAGTAAGTCCATATGTGTGAAATATCTCAGTACCAGCCACCATAGACAAGGCTGGGATACGCTGGCCCACTTTTATCTCTCCTCCCCTCCCTGGTGACCATTTGTTGGTTTAACTCTCTAATCCACAACAGTATTATTGTGGATAAACGGCAGAAATGATTGAATCCTCCAGTGCTGAACCGTATCAAGCCTGGTCCATATGTGTCAGCTTTGTCACCCTCATCCCCACCATCGCTACATTTCTAAGGCCATTAAGACTGTAGTAATGGTACTTGTGCAGATTATAGCTGTGGCCAACGCTAACCTCCGTTAGCATCTGCTATGGCTTTCTGATTCACAATCTTACCGTACTGTGATCCAGGCCCATAGACCCACATCCGCTTTAGAGACTAGCCTTTGTTACCCTCCGCCTGGGTATGAAACTGACAACGTTCTGACTTCATCAGATGACGTATTCAAAGTAATTACCATTTTCTGCCACACTCTAGATTGCATTGTATTCATTAACCAGGTAAGTTGACTGAACACATTCTCATTTACAGAAACAAC
>NW_021823098.1:0-40000 GCF_901001165.1 Salmo trutta | reverse complement strand
TTAGTAAACCCACTACAATCATGCAGTAACGTTACAGTGTACAGTCAGTAAGCAGTTACACTGGTGGGTCCCGGTGGCAATAAATTAGTCAAACCAAAAGCTTACCTTGACTTGGAAGAGTTGGATAGTCATAGCCAGCTAGCTAACATAGCATCCTTCTGTTTGAGCAGAGTGTTTGAATAGGCTAAACTAGCAAGCTGCATTTGCTAACTAAGTAAGTGAAACTGAAAGTTGAAAAAAATGATGGAATCTCTCTCTATCGCCCTCTTGCTTCTCCTTCATTTTAGAAGAAATGTATTTGTTCAAAACTGTTCAACTATATTATTTCTCTCTCTTTGAGTCAACTACTCACCACATTTTATGCACTGCAGTGCTAGCTAGCTGTAGCTTCTACTTTCAGTACTAGATTCTTTCGCTGATCCTTTGATTGGGTGGACAACATGTCAGTTCATGCTGCAAGAGTTCTGATAGGTTGGAGGAAGTCCTCCGGAAGTTATCATAATTACTGTGTAAGTCAATGGGAGGGGGTGAGAACCATGAGCCTTCTAGGTTTTGTATGGAAGTCAATGTACCCAGAGGAGGACGGAAGCTATCTGTCCTCCAGCTACACCATGGTGCTACCCAGAGTGCTGTTGAGGCTACTGTAGACCTTCATTGCAAAATTGTGTGTTTTAATCTATTATTTGGTGATGTGATTATATTCGGTATAGTTTTATCTAAAAAAGGATTGTCATTTTAAAATATTTTTTATGAAATTCACTGAGGAGGATGGTCCTCCCCTTCCTCCTCTGAGGAGCCTCCACTGGCGTAGGGATTTGGATTTGGCACGGGTCTCTAACTGGCATTACATTGAGTGGTTGGCCACTGGCACCAAAGCACCGTCTCAGTGAGAGGAGTGGTACCACCAGCTGGTGGCTAAGTGTCCCAAATTTCCATGGCAGTGGAAGAGAGAGAAGAGCCCACTCTGGCACAGCACACACCACACACACACACACACACACACACACACACACACACACACACACACACACACACACACACACTCAGACAGATGCCACTGGGCCACAGGCCTCTCTCTACGTCAGAGAGCATTGGTGGTGTGTAGAGTGCTGATCCTGCTTTATTTATAGAATGTTGAGTAATTTGTCATGATGCTCTCCCTGTTTACCATGGAGAGTGGAAGGGGGGAGGGAGAGGAGGAGAACATTCCTGTTGAGAGACTGTTAGATGTCTTTTTAAATGTCAGAGATTATTGCTTTTGCCATTTGATGGTGTTTATCACGTTGTATTGCTTCTCGTGTGTGATAACTGTATCCTTTGAAAAGATTGTGTTTTGAAGTTGCTGTTTGTGCTGTGTAGTTTCACCCATCCCTGTGTAGTATCATCCATCCCTGTGTAGTATCACCCATCCCTGTGTAGTATCATCCATCCCTGTGTAGTATCACCCATCCCTGTGTAGTATCACTCATCCCTGTGTAGTATCACCCATCCCTGTGCAGTATCACCCATCCCTGTGTAGTATCATCCATCCCTGTGTAGTTTCACCCATCCCTGTGTAGTATCACCCATCCCTGTGTAGTATCACCCATCCCTGTGTAGTATCACCCATCCCTGTGTAGTATCATCCATCCCTGTGTAGTATCACCCATCCCTGTGTAGTATCACCCATCCCTGTGTAGTATCATCCATCCCTGTGTAGTATCACCCATCCCTGTGTAGTATCATCCATCCCTGTGTAGTATCACCCATCCCTGTGTAGTATCACCCATCCCTGTGTAGTATCACCCATCCCTGTGTAGTATCACCCATCCCTGTGTAGTATCATCCATCCCTGTGTAGTATCATCCATCCCTGTGTAGTATCACCCATCCCTGTGTAGTATCACCCATCCCTGTGTAGTATCATCCATCCCTGTGCAGTATCACCCATCCCTGTGCAGTATCACCCATCCCTGTGTAGTATCACCCATCCCTGTGCAGTATCACCCATCCCTGTGTAGTATCACCCATCCCTGTGCAGTATCACCCATCCCTGTGTAGTATCACCCATCCCTGTGTAGTATCACCCATCCCTCTGTAGTATCACCCATCCCTGTGCAGTATCACCCATCCCTGTGTAGTATCATCCATCCTTGTGCAGTTTCATTATACACAAATTATTTCTAACAGACAGACAGTTCTTCTGTTCTCATCTCAGAGCGTTGTCTCTCCTTGGACGCCTCAACCAACAGGGCTGTCAGAGAGAGAGGAGACTGTGATCTCTGTAGTTTCAAATAGAAATCATGTCCCATTTGATATTGTGTGAGTGGAGCTGGGTGAGGCTGTGGGAGTGGGGGAGAGGATGGGTGAGTGGGGGAAGATGCTGGCTCTGAAGTAGGGCCTCTGTGTTCAGATTGCTCAGTCCACACAGTGTCTCTGAAGTTATTATTCTGACCTCAGTTCATGTACTTTTATGCAGCAATACAGAGCCTCAAGAACCCAGGATTCTTCAGGGTGTTGCCTTCATCATAATAATGTTGGATATAAATCATTGATAAAATACTGATGAGATTCGACCTCAAGTTAAACAAATCAAGAATAGACTGGTTCTTTACCCATCTTTTCCACTCCCTCTGTCTACTCACAGACTTGTACATTTAATCACATCTTTTTATTTGAATATTATTTATTAGTTTCAAACTGTTGCTCCAGTAGTTCTGTCATTAACGGTAAAATAAACATCTACATCTCATTCTGCTGCCTTAAGCTATGAGATGAACCCATTCTGCTGCCTTAGGCTATGGGATGAACCCATTCTGCTGCCTTAGGCTATGAGATGAACCCATTCTGCTGCCTTAGGCTATGAGATGGACCCATTCTGCTACCTTAGGCTATGAGATGGACCCATTCTGCTGCCTTAGGCTATGAGATGAAACCATTCTGCTGCCTTAGGCTATGAGATGAACCCATTCTGCTGCCTTAGGCTTTGAGATGAACCCATTCTGCTGCCTTAGGCTATGAGATGAACCCATTCTGCTGCCTTAGGCTATGAGATGGACCCATTCTGCTGCCTTAGGCTAGACATCTAAGACATGGAAGGACATCTAAGACATGGAAGGACATCTACGGCATGGAAGGACATCTAAGACATGGAAGGACATCTAAGGCATGGATGTCACGTCCTGACCAGCAGGTGGAGTAGGTGTATAGTTTTGGTCAGGGCGTGGCAGAAGTTGTGTTTTCTATGTTCTGTCTAGGTTGGGTGTTTCTATGTAGAGTTAATTGGGGTGGACTTCCAATTGAAGGCAGCTGTGTGGTGTTGCCTTTGATTGGAAGTCCTATATTAGTTGGGTGTGTTTGTCTGTGTGTTTGTGGGGAATTGTTTTTGCACTGCGTTTTTGTATAGCCTGCAAAACTGCTGCACTGTCATTGTTTATTGTTTTTGTATAGTGTTCACGTTAGCGATTCATTAAATTCAAAGATGAACACGACCTCCGCTGCGTATTGGTCTACTTTTTCTGACGAGGACTTTTCTATTTCTTCTGAAGACGAAGAATGGTGTTACAGAATTCCCCACCACCAAAGGACCAAGCAGCAGAGGGATGTCGAGTTGGACTGGCGGGAGAAATGGACCTGGGAGGAAGTTCTGGACGGGGCTGGACCTTGGCACCAGGCTGGGGAGTACCGTCGCCCACGGGAGGAAATTGAGGCAGCCAAGGCAGAGAGGCGGAGGTACGAGGCCTTGGACGCGCTGAGGGAGAAGCACGAGAGGCACCCCCAAGAAATGTTTTGGGGGGGCCCACGGGTAGTTTGGCTAGGCGTAGGAAGAGCCGGAAGCCAGCTACCCGTGGTTATATGGAGGAGCGTATAAGGTGGAGGGCGCCATGTTTCGCTGAAGAGCGCACTATCTCACCCACACGCACACACAGTCCAGTGCGCGCCATTCCAGCCCCGCGCAGATGCCGTGCTAGAGTGGGCATCCAGCCTGGGAGGAGGATGCCTGCGCAGCGCAGCGCATCTGGTCGCCGGTATGCCTCCTCGGACCAGGCTACCCTACTCCCGCTCTAAGCACGGCAACCATCAGGCCCCTGCACAGCCCAGTTCGCTCTGTACTAGCACCCCGCTCGTACAGGGCTACTAGTTCCATCCAGTCAGGACGGGTTGTGCAGGAGGTAAGATCAAGACCGCCTGTGCGCCTCCATAGCCCTGGGTTTCCGGTTCCTGTCTCTCGTGCGGACCCGGAAGTGCGTCAGCCCAGTCTGACTCATCCTGTTCCCGCTCCCCTACGTCCAGTACCAGCACCACGCACCAGGCTTCAAGTGCGTCATCCCAGTCCGACGTCGCCAGAGCTGCCCGTCAGTCAAGAGTCGCCAGAGCCGCCCGTCAGTGAAGAGTCGCCAGAGCCGCCCGTCAGTGAAGAGTCGCCAGAGCCGCCCGTCAGTCAGGAGTCGCCAGAGCCACCCACTAGTCAGGAGCTGCCAGAGTGGCCAGACTGCCCGGAGCTGCCAGAGTGGCCAGACTGCCCGGAGCTGCCAGAGTGGCCAGACTGCCCGGAGCTGCCAGAGTGGCCAGACTGCCCGGAGCTGCCAGAGTGGCCAGACTGCCCAGAGCTGCCAGACTGCCCCAGCGGCCAGGATCAGCCAGAGTGGCCAGACTGCCCTGAGCTGCCAGAGTGGCCAGACTGCCCAGAGCTGCCAGACTGCCCCAGCGGCCAGGATCAGCCAGAGTGGCCCATCTGCCCAGAGTCTGCAGATGACCAGAACCCAAGGGAGTCTAGCAGCAACCTTGAACTAAGTAAGCCTGACAATTCAGAACTTAAAGAAATTAACTGTTTAATGGCTGAGTCTACATACAGGGTGGAGAGGTGGAGGTCTGCCCATGATCCGGAGCAGGGGGAGTCTGCCTACAGTCCAAGGCTGATCGGGTCGGTCGGCACTCTGGAGGACAATAGGCCGGAGCCTGAACCACCACCTGCATAGGTGGGTTGGGGAGGGGGGGTGTAGCACAAGTGCCGTCGGTGACGGCAGTCACCCTCCCTTCCCTCCCTTTAGTTTAGGGGGATTTGTTATTGTTGTTTGGGGTTTTTGTTATTTTTGAGGTGCTTCCGGGGTTAGCACCTTTAGGGGGGGGGGGTACTGTCACGTCCTGGCCAGTATAAGGGTTAATTGTTATTGTAGTTTGGTCAGGACGTGGCAGAGGGTATTCATTTTATGTGGTTCGGGGTGGTGTGTTTGTTGAAGGGGCATTTGATTTAAGTATTCCGGGGTGTTTGGGCACTGTTTGGGCACTGTTTGATTTTCATGTATTCTATGTTTAGTCTAGTGTGCCTGTTTCTATGTTTGGTTAATTGGGGTTGGGACTCTCAGTTGAAGGCAGGTGTTGTCTATTTGCCTTTGATTGAGAGTCCCATATATTAGGGTGTGTTTGTGTTTGTCATTTGTGGGAGATTGTTCCGTGTATAGCGTCAAGCCTTACAGGTCTGTTTATTGTCGGTGTGTTTCTTTTTGTATACGTGTTTATTTTGGGTTTGCCTTCTTTCCTTATAATAAAGAAGATGAGTATACACATACCTGCGGCATTTTGGTCTCATCACTACGACAGTTGTGACAATGGAAGGACATCTAAGACATGGAAAGACATCTAAGACATGGAAAGACATCTAAGACATGGAAAGACATCTAAGACATGGAAGGACATCTAAGACATGGAAAGACATCTAAGACATGGAAAGACATCTATCTTCCAGCTTCTCACAATCTCTCTACAGTCTCAGTTTCTCAATGTCTCTACAGTCTCCGTTTCTCAATCTCTCTACAGTCTCATTTTCTCAATCTCTCTACAGTCTCAGTTTCTCAATCTCTCTGCAGTCTCATTTTCTCAATCTCTCTTCAGTCTCAGTTTCTCAATCTCTCTGCAGTCTCATTTTCTCAATCTCTCTGCAGTCTCATTTTCTCTATCTCTCTACAGACTCAGTTTCTCAATATCTCTTCAGTCTCAGTTTCTCAATCTCTCTACAGTCTCATCTACAGACAGTAGGATATAGGCCAGCTGTAATATACCAATACGCTTGACATTTGGGAAGTTCAGGGGTTACTATCTCACATGGTGTGTGTGTGTGTGTGTGTGTGTGTGTGTGTGTGTGTGTGTGTGTGTGTGTGTGTGTGTGTGTGTGTGTGTGCGCGCGCATTTATGAGACAATGTGGAAATGTAAAGAGCAGGAAATGTCTGTTTGCCTTCACAGATTTCAATAACACTGCTGCACACTTGAATGAGAAAATACCACCCTAATAACCTACTACCCTAATGCCCTGCTACCCATCTACCATAATACCCTGCTACCCATCTACCATAATACCCTGTTGTTCTTCTACCCTGCTACCCTTCTACCCTAATACCCTGTTGTTCTGCTACCCTGCTACCATAATACCCTGCTACCCATCTACCATAATACCCTGTTGTTCTTCTACCCTGCTACCCTCCTACCCTATTTCCCTTCTACCCTGCTACCCTGCTACCATAATACCCTGCTACCCTGCTACCATAATACCCTGTTGTTCTGCTACCCTGCTACCATAATACCCTAATACCCTGCTACCCTGCTACCCTGCTCCCATAATACCCTGCTACCCATCTAACCATAATACCCTGTTGTTCTGCTACCCTGCTACCTTCCTACCCTAATACCCTGCTACCCTGCTGCCCTGCTACCATAATACCCTGCTACCCATCTACCATAATACCCTGTTGTTCTGCTATCCTGCTACCATAATACCCTAATACCCTGCTACCCTAATACCCTTCTACCCTGCTACCCTAATACCCTTCTACCCTAATACCCTTCTACCCATCTCCCATAATACCCTGTTGTTCTGCTACCCTGCTACCCTCCTACCATAATACCCTGCTACCCTTCTACCCTGCTACCATAATACCCTGCTACCCATCTACCATAATACCCTGTTGTTCTGCTATCCTGCTACCATAATACCCTAATACCCTGCTACCCTGCTACCCTGCTACCATAATACCCTGCTACCCTGCTACCCTGCTACCATAATACCCTGCTACCCATCTACCATAATACCCTGTTGTTCTGCTATCCTGCTACCATAATACCCTAATACCCTGCCACCCTGCTACCCTAATACCCTGCCACCCTGCTAACCTGCTACCCTAATACCCATGCTACCCTGCTACCCTGCAGGCTGTGTCAAGGGCTCCCTTAGATAAAACATTGCTTTCTCTGCTTTCTCTTCTTTGTCTCTCTCTCTCTCTCTCTCTCTGTCTCGCTCTCTCTCTCTCTCTCTGTCTCTCTCTCTGTCTATCTCTCCCTTTCGCTGTCTCTCTCACTCTCTCTTTCTCTATCTCTCTCTCTTCTGTCTCTCTCTCTCTCTCTCTCTCTCTGTCTCTCTCTGTCTCTGCCTCTCTCTCTGTCTCTCTTCTGTCTCTCTCTCTCTCTTGTCTCTCTCTCTTTCCCTTTCTCTGGCTCTCACACACACACACTCTCCATCTCTCTCTGCCTTTATCTCTTTATTGCAGGTGGCAGGTAACCTAGCGGTTAAGAGCGTTGGGCCAGTAACTGAAAGGTCGCTGGATCGAATTCCTTAGGTGAAAAATATTTCAATGTGCCCTTGAGCAAGGCATTTAACCCTAACTGTTCCTGTAAGTCACTCTGGTTAAGCTGCTAAATGACAAAAATGTCAATGTGAAATCTTTCTCAAAACTAAGTGATTTGTTACAATGGAGAGGCAACACTTGAGGAAGTCGTCACTAATGACAAACTAAATAAATAAGTCAAGCCCAAGGAATGGAAAAGAGAGGGAGCCCTTGTAAATCTCCCATGCAGAGACAGAAGTTCGGAAAACAAGTGCTCTGCTGCTCATTGATTGCTTCTCCAAATTAAAATGTTCGTAATTTATGCGGATGACGTGTCGAGGCGGGATATTTAGTGCTATTGAGTAAACAGACAGTGGGAAGGTTAATTCATCTGGAGAGAAGGGGAGGACAGAGGGGAGGGGTGGTAGAGAGAAAAAAGGAGAGAGACAGTATTCCTAATGCTCTCTGAGCTGTCAGGATAGAGAAGGGGGAAAAAGAGGAAAAAGTCCCTAGAAAGGCAGGAGCCTAGGAAGAAACGAAGAAGAAACCAGGCTCTGAGGGGTGGCCAGTCCTCTTCTGGCTGTTCTTCAAACATTCATAGATGACCAGCAGGTTCAAATAATAATCACAGTGGTTGTAGAGGGCAGGGGTGGTTCTGGAGGGGGGGGGGGGCAGTGCCCCTGTGACAACAATTTTGGACCCCCTTGTGGCCCCCCTAAATGTGGAGTATGAAATAATTTTTACATAACTAATTTTTGCTATCTGTAATGGTTGTTGTCGGGAATAGAGGACCAAAACGCAGCAGGAATGTGGATGCTCATCTTGTATTTATTTTGAAATAAAGAGAACACCAAAATAACAAAAAAGAAGAACTCACGAACAACAAAACAGTCTTGTCAGGCTCACACAGGCAAAACAAGAAACAATCTCCCACAACACCAAACCAAACAATTACCCATATATAGGACTCAATCAGAGGCAACGAGAAAGCACCTGCCTCCAATTGAGAGTCCAACCCCCCATCAACCTAAACATAGAAATACAATAAACCAGAAAGAACATAGAAATACAAAACATAGAACATAGACCAAAATCAAACACCCTACTACATAAACAAAATACCCTCTGCCACGTCCTGACCAAACTACAATAACAAATAACCCTTATACTGGTCAGGACGTGACACTATCGTTCTTTTTTTACATCCGTTATTAGACAGTGGCAACGCGGAACACTAATGATTATGAACATGGTCTTTTGCCTGCTAATGCCTGCAATGCAGTGAAGAAAACGATATGACAACAATAACGTCTAATGTAACTGGCCCCTCTAACAGTACAACTGGCCCCAGCTTGGCCCCCCCAGTTGAAATGGTCTAGAACCACCACTAGTAGAGGGTTCAACAGGTCAGCACCTCAGGAATAAATGTCATTTGGCTTTTCATAGCCGAGAATTCAGAGGTCAAGATAGCAGGTGCAATAGAGAGGGAGAGAGAGAGAAAGGGAGAGTCGTAAACAGCAGGTCCGGGACAAGGTAGCACGTCCGCTGAACAGGTCAAGGTTTCATAGCCGCAGGCATAACATTTGAAACTGGTGCAGCAACACAACCAGGTGGACTGCAGACAGCCAGGAGTCATCAGGCCAGGTAGTCCTGAGGCATGGTCCTCAGGCTCAGGTCCTCCAGGAGGGGAGGGAGAGAGTGAAAGAGAGAGAACTAGAGCATTACATTTACACAGGACACCAGATAAGAATTACACCAGATATAACAGACTGACCCTAGCCCCCCCGGCACATGGACTATTGCAGCATAGATACTGGAGGCTGAGACAAGGGGGGTCGGGGGACACTGTGGTTGAGTCACTGATGTGATCTTCCTGTCTGGTTTTGCGCGCCCTGTGGCTCATGCGGAGGAGGAGATCTTCGAGTGCTGTACTCAGCCTTGTCTCAGGGTAGTAAATTGGTGGTCTGTGGATATCCCTCTAGTGGTGTGGGGGCTGTGCTAGCACTGGAGTAATATGATAACATTTTGGAGTTCTTGTCAAAATTCTAGCAGCTATGTTTAGACCCAACTGAAGGTTATTTAGTGCTTTATCCAGGTAGCTGGAGAGTAGAGCATTGCAGTAGTCTAATCTAGAAGTGACAAAAGCATGGATTAGCGTTTCTGCATCATTTTTGGACAAAATGTTTCTGATTTTTTAAATGTTATGAAGATGGAAAAAAGCTGCCCTTTAAGTATTTTTGATATGTTCGTCAAAAGAGAGATCGGGGTCCAGAGTAACGCCGATGTCTTTCACAGTTTTATTTGAGACGACTGTACAACCATCAAGATGAATCAGATCCAACAGCAGATCTCTTTGTTTCTTGGGACCTAGAACTAGCATCTCTGTTTTGTCAGAGTTTAAAAGTAAAACATTTGCCTCCATCCACTTCCTTATGTCTGAAACACAGGCTTCCAGGCAATTTTGGGGCTTCACAATGTCTAATCGAAATTTATAGCTGTGTGTCATCCGCATAGCAGTGAAAGATGACATTGTGTTTCTGAATTACATCTCCAAGAGGTAGAATATATAGTGAAAACAATAGTGGTCCTAAAATGGAACTTTGAGGAACACTGAAACGGACAATCCATCCACAGGGACAAACTGATATCTTTCCGACTGATAAGATCTAAACCAGGCCAGAACTTGTTCGTGTAGACCAATTAAGGTTTCCAATCTCTCCAAAAGAATTTGGTGATCGATGGTGTGAAAAGTGGCACTAAGGTCTAGGAGCACAAGGACAGATGCAGAGCCTTGGTCTGACGCCATTAAAAGGTAATTTACCACCATCACGAGTGCAGTCTCAGTACTATTATGGGGTCTAGAACCAGACTGAAGCGTTTCATGTACATTATTTGTCTTCGGGAAGGTAGTGAGCTTTTCCCCAAATTTTGAGAAGTGAGGGATCTAACATTAAGTAGCCCTATTTTTAGATGTGAGATATTATAATCTCTTTCAAAAATGACAGGAATGGAGGAGGTCTTTATTCCTGTGAGAATGTTAAGGCGAACACCGCCATGCTTAGTTTTGCCCAACCTAGATTGAGGCACAGACACGGTCTCAATGGGGATAGCTGAGCTGACTACACTGACTGTGCTAGTGGCAGACTCCACTAAGCTGGCAGGTTGGCTAACAGCCTGCTGCCTGGCCTGCACCCTATCTCATTGTGGAGCTAGAGGAGTTAGAGCCCTGTCTATGTTCATAGATGAGATGAGAGCACCCCTCCAGCTAGGATGGAGTCCGTCACTCCTCAGCAGGCCAAGCTTGGTCCTGTTTGTGGGTGAGTCCCAGAAAGAGGGCCAATTATCTACAAATTATATCTTTTGGGAGGTGCAGAAAACAGTGTTCAACCAGCGATTGAGTTGTGAGATTTTGCTGTAGAGCTCATCACTCCCTCTAACTGAGATGGGGCCAGAAACAAATACTTGATGCCGACACATCTTTCTAGCAAATTTACACGCTGAAGCTATGTTGAGCTTGGTGACCTCTGACTGTTTCATCCTAACATCGTTGGTGCCGACGTTGATAAAGGAATTTATATGTTTAAAGTAATGACTAAAGAATTCCACCCTGAAACGTATAAGACTATGTGAAATGTATTAGAATTATAAGACTATGTGAAATGTATTAGAATTATAAGACTATAATCCAATAATGTGTGTGTGAGACAAGTTAAGGGTGAGAAATGGATGGTTGAGAAAACAGAGGACAACTGAACTGCGCATGACTTGGTTATGACTCTGAAAACTGATAACAGGAAAGAGGGCCCTTCCAAAGCCTCTCTAATCTAGGGAGGAGAGGAACGGCGAGAAACTGCCAAGGCTGGTAGAAAAATGATAAAACTGTGTGTGTGTGTGTGTGTGTGTGTGTGTGTGTGTGTGTGTGTGTGTGTGTGTGTGTGTGTGTGTGTGTGTGTGTGTGTGTGTGTGTGTGTGTGTGTGTGTGTGTGTGTGTGCGCGCGCGCGCGCGTAGGTGGGGGTGAGAGTTATAAAATGACTGTGTATGCATTTTTTACTTCAGAACGTTCTCTGAATAAAGAGCTTACCTTTTGCAGTATCTGAAACTTTGCCTAATTCTTATTTTGAACCCGGGATTTACAACTTCGGGTGAATTGGTCAAAGCTATAAAATTGTTCGGTTGGAACATTGGGATAAAATTCTCGTGACAGACGTGGATAACAATATTCCTGTACTCTCTACAGTCGACAGTTTTAGCGATAGCCAGCACCCTCTTCAGATTAGCCTTTACGTCGGTAGCCCTGCCCTTTGGTAAACAGTGTATAATTGCTGGAGTTGCCAATGACTAGGGTTTTACATTTTTTAGAGCTAATGGTGGGAGGCTTCGGGTGGAGGAGAGACCTGAGAAGGCTCGGCCTCTGACTCAGACTCGTTGCTTGATGGGGAGAACCGGTTAAAAGTTTCTGTTGGCTGGATGAGCGACACCGGTTGAGCATGCCGACAGCACTTCTTTCCAGAAGCCTTGAGAACATTGTCCGGCTACGGGGACTGTGCGGGGGGATTTATACTACTGTCTGTACTTACTGTCTGTACTTACTGTTTCATCCTTTCCTACACTTAAATTGCCCTTACCTAACGATTGCGTCTGAAGCTGGGCTTGCAGCTCGGCTATCCACATCGTAAGGTGATAGTTCTCCTGCATATTAGGAGAACAGCGACTGCAATTAGATGACGTTAATGTTACTACTTAACTTTTTCGACTGGTGCAGGTACTGTAGAACCATGTCCAGATAAAGCATCCGGGGTGATAAAATAAAACATGGAGAAGTACAACATTTAAAGTTTGGCAGGTAGCCAATTAGCAACAAACAGCACAGCAGCACAGAGACAACGAGGAAGTGTGATGTCACAGTTCACACACGTCACAAAGACCAATTAGTGAAACAAATATCAGAATTGGGGTTCCTGTCTAAACGCAGCCTGTAACTGAGACATGTGGTTGTCCCACCTAGCTATCTTAAGAATGCACTGACTGGCTCTGGAAACGAGTGTCTGCTAAATGACTCAAATGAGGGAGTGAAAAGGGAGATTGTTCTACTGCTGTCAGGATAGAGAGGGCTTGCTCAAATAGATCACTGGACTAACTGAAAGCAGAAAGAACGGTTGCAAACTGGTGTGAAGGTGGAAATGCACACAGGAAGTGACATGGAGACGAGAAATCATGATAAGACCTGAGAGCTGTGCTCATAATGCCGTGACCAGGGCTGCCATGACGATGAAGCTTGGGTTAGTTGAATTGAGCATTGACAGTTTATCCAGCGGTTGGACTACTGATTATTGTACTACAACATTATAGCCGGCTTTGAGACAGTAGTGTGTATTCTCAATGTCAGCATTTATCTGCATCATCTGAGAAAGATAAATTGTCCAATAGCCTTGCAATGTCAAGAGGTTGTCTGTAAAGGGACCCGGTAGAGGAGTGGTCCTCTTATCAAGAGGTTGTCTATAAAGGGACCTGGTAGAGGAGTGGCCCTCCTATCAAGAGGTTGTCTGTAAAGGGACCCGGTAGAGGAGTGGTCCTCTTATCAAGAGGTTGTCTGTAAAGGGACCCGGTATAGGAATGGTCCTCTTATCAAGAGGTTGTCTGTAAAGGGACCCGGTAGAGGAGTGGTCCTCTTATCAAGAGGTTATCTGTAAAGGGACCCGGTATAGGAATGGTCCTCTTATCAAGAGGTTGTCTGTAAAGGGACCCGGTAGAGGAGTGGTCCTCATTTCCATCCAAATTAAAGAAATGGTGTCAGAAAACGTAATTATTCCAGTAGTTACTGTATTATTCTAGTAGTTACTGTATTATTCTAGTAGTTACTGTATTATTCTAGTAGTTACTGTATTATTCTAGTAGTTACTGCATTATTCTAGTAGTTACTGTATTATTCTAGTAGTTACTGTAATTTACAGTAGGTACTATAGGTGTGACCCACATCCTAACTGAGGGCATTGTTGACCTACATTTATAAACCAGTAAAAGGTGGGGGTTCATAGTGTACTGAAGGATTTATATTATACTAAGCACAATGGGCCAACGATGTTAATGCTTCTGAATACAGTGAGGGAGTGTATGCTCAGTGTATGCTCACACACACACACACACACACACACACACACACACACACACACACACACACACACACACACACACACACACACTCCCATCAGCGTCCAGGGTCTTACAGTGACCTGGCAGCCTACTGTGCTGAGCCTGATGACAAAAACCATTAGCATGTAATATGGCCAGTCAGTGAGTGAAATGTCCTGTTACACTCCAGTGATAGATGAGCCTGCTATATGTTAATAGGGTTGAGATATGGTGGGTTGATCTTTATGTGGATAACATCATCTTGTTAAATGAAGACAATCTTTGGTTGAATGATTGATTGAACCGTTGATTATAGAGTCTCCTTCCAAGTCATTACTTCATCTCATTGGAATGAGCATTACCACAGTGCAGAGAGAGGAAAACATGGTACAGGAAATTAACATTTTCACATGAACATGTTATTCTCTCTTCTCACAGGAAGGCTTGGACTTGCTATGTGTGGGGCATGTTCTTAAAGTAGTGTTCTTACTGTCTATCTGTTCCCTGGGTGATAACAGGCCCAGAAACTGGATCATGTTCCTCCTGGTGATCCAGACCAAAGCCCCTCTGAAGGGACCAGATACGGTGTTTTCAGAAAGTATTCAGACCCCTTGACTTTTTTCACATATTGTTATGTTTCAGCCTCATTCTAAAATTGACTAAATTATATTTTTTCCTCATCAATCTACACATAGCACCCCATAATGACAAAGCAAAAACAGGTTTTTAGACATTTTAGCAAACGTACAGAACTTTTTTTTTTATGTATCACATTTACGTAAGAATTCAGACCCTTTACTCAGTACTTTGTTGAACCACCTTTGGCAGCGATTACAGCCTTGAGTCTTCTTGGGTATGACGCTACAAGCTTGGCACAATTGTATTTGGGGAGTTCTTCCATTCTTCTCTGCAGAGCCTCTCAAGCTCCGTCAGGTTGGATGGGGAGTGTCGCTGCACAGCTACAGTTCCAGTCAAAAGTTATGACATACCAACTCATTCAAGGGTTTTTCTTTATTTTAACTTTTTTCTACATTGTAGAATAATAATGAAGACATCAAAACTATGAAATAACACATATGGAATCATGTAGTAACAAAAAAGTGTTAAACAAATCAAAATATATGTTATACTTGAGATTCTTCAAAGTAGCCACCCTTTGCTTTGCACACTCTTGGCATTCTCTCAACCAGCTTCACCTGGAATACTTTTCCAACAGTCTTGAAAGAGTTCCCACATATGTTGAGCACTTGTTGGCTGCTTTTCCTTCACTCTGCCGTCCAACTCATCCCAAACCATCTCAATTGGGTTGAGGTCGGGTGATTGTGGAGGCCAGGTCATCTGATGCAGCACTCCATCACTCTCCTTATTGGTCAAATAGCCCTTACACAGCCTGGAGGTGTGTTGGATAATTGTCCTGTTGAATAACTAATTATAGTCCCCCTAAGCGCAAATCATATGGGATGGCATATCGCTGCACAATGCTGTGGTAGCCACCAACCGTGTCACCAGCAAAGCACCCCCACACCATCACACCCAGGGGCGCCCCTAAAAAAATGATTAGAATATTAGGTGAAACATTTTCAATATTAAATTATTAACCTATCATCATTAATATAATATTTTATTTACAATGTACTAATAAAACTAACAGTTTATTTTTCTTTTCCTGTTTTTGGCAAAAAGTAAACATCCAGATGGCCTCTGTATTGCCCCCCCCCCCCCCCTTCTCTATTTACATGAAATGGTTTGGTCCTGCCCCCAAACCAGGCGTGTACAGTACTTGCTAGCAGTGAATTGCGAGTGAGAAGTGCCGGTGGAGCATTATGTCTCAGCTTCCTAAATAAAATCTGGCTTCCAAAAATGAAAAGAAAGACAGGAGAGAGAAAAGAAAGGGCGACAATATGTCACCCACTTTTTTGCAAAGGAAGGTGGGTGTAGTCCGTGAGTGGTGGAAATGAACCTGTTTGCTTAGCCCATAGTGAAATAAGCTACTTTTGCTCTCCTAACATTAGTTACTTAATATCTTCACAGAAAATTATGAGTGTTTGCGTTTCACTCCTCTTTTAACCGACATTTAATCAATGCAGGCAAACCTTTAGCAAGCTATTCATACTAAATCAGTTGTCCCTGCCCCTGCCTGCTGCCAGGCCCAACAGATGCAGCTTCAGGCTCAGCAGCCCTGTCTCCCCATCCCCATCCCCCTGAACCAGCCCTGTCTCCCCATCCCCATACCCCTGAACCAGCCCTGTCTCCCCATCCCCATCCCCCTGAACCAGCCCTGTCTCCCCATCCCCATACCCCTGAACCAGCCCTGTCTTCCCATCCCCATCCCCCTGAACCAGCCCTGTCTCCCCATCCCCATACCCCTGAACCAGCCCTGTCTCCCCATCCCCATCCCCCTGAACCAGCCCTGTCTCCCCATCCCCATCCCCCTGAACCAGCCCTGTCTCCCCATCCCCATACCCCTGAACCAGCCCTGTCTCCCCATCCCCATCCCCCTGAACCAGCCCTGTCTCCCCATCCCCATCCCCCTGAACCAGCCCTGTCTCCCCATCCCCATACCCCTGAACCAGCCCTGTCTCCCCATCCCCATACCCCTGAACCAGCCCTGTCTCCCCATCCCCATACCCCTGAACCAGCCCTACTCCCAACTGAAGAAGGAGGTGAGCAGCATTGTGTTGAATGACATGTCAGTTGGCATAATTGCAGGTACTGCAATGCATTGAGGACAGGAATGTGATTCTCCAGTCAGGAAAAATCTCACTTGACACAGAGGCAGCCAATATCAATAGCCTTAAAGAAACAGATGCCGGCTCTTAGAGACGGATGGGAGTCTCTCCTGAGGCAACACTGATTGCTACGCAGATGGATGTTGCACCTCAATTTAGCAAGGAAATCAGCCGCCAGAGGAAAAGGAAGAGATTCCATGATGAGACCTCTCAAGAGGAGACAGCTCAGGAAAGTGCAGCAACGGTGTTTTGGGAACACAGTGTTTTTTACTGCTATGTACAACATCATATGTGACTTGGACACTAGGTTCCACACACTGCAGAAATTGTAGAATCATTTTCTGCTGTTCTGGAAGTTGGGCAGATTAGTGAGGATAAAGTCCCTTCTGGGTGCCAACCACTGATCATGAAGTATTCCAGAGATCTTACTGTAGCTCCCTCCAGTAACCACGAGCACAACCGTTCCTTGATTTTAACTGCCGGCTTTATTCTGTAGTTTTAGTCAGAATTATCACCTGTGAGAACTATAAAGTAAATGAAAATACAGTTAAGCACACTCTTACAACCTTCTTGTCTTACGAGTGACTTATTAGCTTGGTATAACTCTGAAGCGCTTACATACATAAACAGTTTAGCTGGAGCTATAACAGAATCAGATTAAACACATGAATAAAGGAAAAATACCTCATTGGCTGCTTATTACAGAAGGGAGGAAATCCAATACTTCAAATGTTTTATTCCTGGCATGAATTCACGCTTCATCCTTAATTATTATAACGTTATCAGTCTAACATACACACTTCAACCTTTACGAACTACACCCGAAGACATGAAAACTTAGCTAGCACAGCGCGGGATTGCCTTCACTCCAAAGGTGTGTTGCTACGATAATAATCCCTGTTACAACAGTTCTTAGCCACGTAGTTCCGCTTGTCTTATCATTTCCCCCGCATAGCGAACACGTAAACAATTCAAACAAAAAAGAACGACATAGACTTACAAGTTAATTGTCAGTTACACTTACACCTGTTGTTTCAAAATGAAGTAAGACACCTGAACACTGTATATGCTGCCACTTTACCCCCTAACTTGTCCCCTCTTGGTCTCCTGAATGCAATTTGTAAGATGCAGCTGCAAAGCATTTTTGGAGAAGTGTGCATTGCTTTACATATATTTTGCACACAGCCTGTGACTGTTGCTGGTGGCAAGAGAGCTTTCAGTAAGCTAAAACTGATAAAGGTCCACTTTGTTCCAGGACAGGCTTTGCAGTCTTGCCATGCTGTCCATTGAAAGTCAGTTAGCTAGAAAGCTGGACTTCAAAGACTTGATCAGTGACTTTGCTAGCAAGAAGGCTCAGCGCTCGGCTCTTGGTAAGTAAGGCTGAGCAAGGGCCAGTGATAACTGTTAAATGGCATGGCTATGGATATTGGATCACTACACACATGATGCCCACAGGCTGAGAACAAGACTGAGAACAGACTGAGAACAAGATATATCTCAAGGTAAGGCTGGATTGCCATAAAATGTTGTGCAAAATCAAGGCCCCAAGTGGAAGAAACCTATTGATTTGGTGACCACTTGACCTTTCCTCTAGCGCCACCATCAGGCCTTTTCATTTCCATTTTGTTTTCCATTTTCCATTTCCACTTTTACAGCTGCTTATTTTCTAGTTGGTATGTATACTTAGTTCAAAAATCAGCTGCTGGTTTTATTATTTTGTTTCTTATATCATTCTATATATGATAATGTAACATTTTAATTGAAGAGGTTAATGTATATTGTTTATTTGAGCTGTTCTTGCCATAATATGGACTTGGTCTTTTACCAAATAGGGCTATCTTCTGTATACCACCCCTACCTTGTCACAATACAACTGATTGTCTCAAACCCATTAAGAAGGAAAGAAATTCCACAAATGAACTTTTAACAAGGCACACCTATTAATTTAAATGCATTCCAGGTGATTACCTCACAAAGCTGGTTCAGAGAATGCCAAGAGCGTGCAAGAGGTCATCAAGACAAAGGGTGGCTACTTTGAAGAATCTCAAATCTCAAATATTTTTGGATTTGTTTAACATTTTTTGGTTACTATATGATTCCATATGAGTTATTCCATAATTGTGATGTCTTCACTATTATTCTACAATGTAAAATGTAAAAATAAAGAAAAGCCTTTGAGTAGGGGTGTCCAAACTTTTGACTGGTACTGTATATTCAGGTCTTTCCAGAAATGTTTGATGGGCTTCAAGTCCGGGCTCTGGCTGGGCCACTCAAGGACATTCAGAAACTTGTCCCGAAGCCACTCCTGCGTTGTCTTGGCTGTGTGCTTAGGGTCGTTGTCCTGTTTGAAGGTGAACCTTCACCCCTGTCTGAGGTCCTGAGTGCTCTGGAGCAGGTTTCCGTCAAGGATCTCTGTACTTTGCTCCGTTCATCATTGCCTCGATCCTGACTAGTTTCCCAGTCCCTGCCGCTGAAAAACATCCCCACAGCATGATACTGCCACCACCATGCTTCACCGTAAGAATGGTGCCAGGTTTCCTCCAGACGTGACGCTTGGCATTCAGGCCAAATAATTCAATCTTGGTTTCATCAGACCAGAGAATCTTGTTTCTCATGGTCTGAGAGTCTTTAGGTGCCTTTTGAGCAAACTCCAAGCAAGCTGTCATGTTCCTTTTACTGAGAAATGGCTTCTGTCTGTCCACTCTACCATAAAGGTATGATTGGTGGAGTGCTGCATAGATGGTTGTCCTTCTGGAAGGTTCTCCCATCTCCACAGAGGAACTCTGGAGCTCTGTCAGAGTGACCATCGGGTTCTTGGTCACCTCCCTGACCAAGGCCCTTCTCCCCCGATTGCTTAGTTTGGCCGGGCGGCCAGCTCTAGGAAGAGTTTTGGTGTTTGAAAATTCTTTCATTTAAGAATGATGGAGGCCACTGTGTTCTTGGGGACCTCCAATGCTGCAGAAATGTTTTGGTACCGTTCCCCAGATCTGTGCCAAGTCAGAATCCTGTCTCGGAGGTCCACGGACAATTCCTTCAACCTCATGGCTTGGTTTTTTTGCTCAGAAATGTGGGACCTTATATAGACAGGTGTGTGACTTTCCAAATCATGTCCAATCAATTGAATTTACCACAGGTGGACTCCAATCAATGGAAGCAGGATGAACCTGAGCTCAATTTCAAATCTCATAGCAAAGGGTCTGAATACTTATGTAAATAATGTATTTATGCTTTTTTAGAAATTTGCAACAATTTCTAAAAACCTGTTTTCGCTTTATCATTATGCGGTATCGTGTGTAGATTTATCAGGATTTTTTTATTTAATCCATTTTAGAATAAGGCTGTAACATCACAATGTTGAAAAACTCAAGGGGTCTGAATACTTATCGAATGCAGCATATACTATTGGCTCTGTGCCTGGGGGAGTGTTGAGAGATGGAGAGGCCTGGGGAAGAAGAGAGATGGAGAGGCCTTGGGGAGTTTGGAGAGATTGAGAGGCCTGGGGAAGTGGGGAGAGATGGAGAGGCCTGATCTGCTCATCCTCCTGAAGACAACAGACCAGAGAGCTGTGAAGTCTTCTCTCTGCGAAGTGGTTGAATATGGAAGGGGATGGAGGAAGGGAGTGGGCTAAAGTAGATCACTCAACCTCAGATACTTCATGTAAATATTCTCTCTGACTCTTTCCCTCTCGATCTGGATCTCTCTCTCTCACTCTGTTTGTCTCTCTGTCTCTCCCTCTCTCTTTTCAGCTCTGTTTAAAAATATATATAGATATATATAGGTTTAGTAATTGTTTTACGCACCAACTTCACCTAGCAATCTACATGTAATTTTGTCCAAGCTCATCACCTCCGTCACCCTTTAAAATATTCCTTGTATGAATGAATGCAACGAAGGATTTGCTTTTCACTAACTGAACTCAATAATGTAAAATAAGTATTCGGTGTCGCAAACCTAATCAGCAGGGTTCATTTCCTGGATTCTTTCATAACCTTATAGTGTTCTGAATGAGATACATTTCTGACTGAGTATTCAGAAGTAGCGAGCAGTGCTGTGCAACCAATGTAACCAAACAATTCAGACAAGATGTACTTATTTCACTGTTACAGCAGAGAGAGAGAGAGAGAGAGAGAGAGAGAGAGAGAGAGAGAGAGAGAGAGAGAGAGAGAGAGAGAGAGAGAAAGAGCGAGAGAGAACGAGAGAGGACTCCAGCAGGAGCTGGTTGCTGCCCACACAGACACATTTCCACCACTCACTGTGCCGTGGTCCAGCAGCTCTCACTCATGAAACATTCAGTGTTGTCTTTCACACAGAAATAAATATGGCATATTACTGAGAGGGTGAAAAACGGAGGAGAGGAGGAGAGAGAGGAAGATATGTCAGATATGTAGTGCTGCTTCACTGTTGAGCAGCCCTGCATATTTCACACCGGCGTTTCCCGCCAACAGCCTCTGAGTCTGCTCTCTGGGGCCAGGAGACGAGCCTGTTCCTCCCCTCACTGTTTTCACAGGTCATTTGGCTCTGTCAGTCCGATCTGCAGCACCTGTCTGTGAGATATACCACACTACACTAACACGGAGGGAGCCTCCTGAGGGCCCTTACAGGACAGACTAGACAACAACATGCCTGGTTGGGATGGCAGTGTAGCCTGCTGCTGCATAGGCCAAGTGGGTTCATGTTGGTCAGTGCTTCTATTGTATATCTGGAGTTGCAGTAGTCTATGCACCATAGTGTGACATTATTGTACAGTCTACAGTTGTTCAGTTATAGTTTTTAGTAAACTGATTGGTGTGTAGACTATTCCCACCTTGGATATTACACGGGTGTAGATATGGCAAAGAAGCCGGCTGGAGGGCCCATAAAAAAAGAGTTTGAAATATTTCTGAGAGCATCCAATTAATATTATAGTCACATTATTGGCTACCCTGCTGGAAGAAGGTCTGTATATCCAACAGTCAGAACTCAGGCCGTGTTTGTTGTTGAGATAATGATGTCTCTATTCAGATGTTGATTAGCTGTAGTCCCGTTGCAGTAGTCTAACAGAATACTGAGGTGATTATAGTCTTTACATTGGAGCTGGACTCCTCTAACAGAATACTGAGGTGATTATAGTCTTTACCTTGGACCTGGACTCCTCTAACAGAATACTGAGGTGATTATAGTCTTTACATTGGAGCTGGACTCCTCTAACAGAATACTGAGGTGATTATAGTCTTTACCTTGGACCTGGACTCCTCTAACAGAATACTGAGGTGATTATAGTCTTTACATTGGAGCTGGACTCCTCTAACAGAATACGGAGGTGATTATAGTCTTTAAATTGGAGCTGGATTCCTCTAACAGAATACTTAGGTGGTGATTAGAGTCTTTACATTGGAGCTGGACTCCTCTAACAGAATACTGAGGTGGTGATTAGAGTCTTTACATTGGAGCTGGACTCCTCTAACAGAATACTGAGGTGATTATAGTCTTTACATTGGAGTTGGACTCCTCTAACAGAATACTGAGGTGGTGATTATAGTCTTTACATTGGAGCTGGACTCCTCTAACAGAATACGGAGGTGATTATAGTCTTTAAATTGGAGCTGGATTCCTCAAACAGAATACTTAGGTGGTGATTAGAGTCTTTACATTGGAGCTGGACTCCTCTAACAGAATACTGAGGTGGTGATTATAGTCTTTACATTGGAGCTGGACTCCTCTAACAGAATACTGAGGTGATTATAGTCTTTACATTGGAGCTGGACTCCTCTAACAGAATACTGAGGTGATTATAGTCTTTACATTGGAGTTGGACTCCTCTAACAGAATACTGAGGTGGTGATTATAGTCTTTACATTGGAGCTGGACTCCTCTAACAGAATACGGAGGTGATTATAGTCTTTAAATTGGAGCTGGATTCCTCAAACAGAATACTTAGGTGGTGATTAGAGTCTTTACATTGGAGCTGGACTCCTCTAACAGAATACTGAGGTGGTGATTAGAGTCTTTACATTGGAGCTGGACTCCTCTAACAGAATACTGAGTTGATTATAGTCTTTACATTGGAGCTGGACTCCTCTAACAGAATACTGAGGTGATTATAGTCTTTACATTGGAGCTGGACTCCTCTAACAGAATACTGAAGTGGTGATTATAGTATTTGCATTGGAGCTGGACTCCTCTAACAGAATACTGAGGTGATTATAGACTTTACATTGGAGTTGGACTCCTCTAACAGAATACTGAGGTGGTGATTATAATCTTTACATTGGAGCTGGACTCCTCTAACAGAATACTGAGGTGGTGATTAGAGTCTTTACATTGGAGCTGGACTCCTCTAACAGAATACTGAGGTTGTTATAGTCTTTACATTGCAGCTGGACTCCTCTAACAGAATACTGAGGTGGTGATTATAGTCTTTACATTGGAGCTGGACTCCTCTAACAGAATACTGAGGTGATTATAGTCTTTACATTGGAGCTGGACTCCTCTAACAGAATACTGAGGTGATTATAGTCTTTACATTGGAGCTGGACTCCTCTAACAGAATACTGAGGTGATTATAGTCTTTACATTGGAGCTGGACTCCTCTAACAGAATACTGAGGTGATGATTATAGTCTTTACATTGGAGCTGGACTCCTATAACAGAATACTGAGGTGATTATAGTCTTTACATTGGAACTGGACTCCTCCAACAGAATACTGAGGTGGTGATTAGAGTCTTTACATTGGAGCTGGACTCCTCTAACAGAATACTGAGGTGATGATTATAGTCTTTAAATTGGAGCTGGACTCCTCTAACAGAATACTGAGGTGGTGATTATAGTCTTTACATTGGAGCTGGACTCCTCTAACAGAATACTGAGGTGATTATAGTCTTTACATTGGAGCTGGACTCCTCTAACAGAATACTGAGGAGGTGATTATTGTCTTTACATTGGAGCTGGACTCCTCTAACAGAATACTGAGTTGGTGATTATAGTCTTTACATTGGAGCTGGACTCCTCTAACAGAATACTGAGGTGGTGATTAGAGTCTTTACATTGGAGCTGGACTCCTCTAACAGAATACTGAGGTGATTATAGTCTTTACATTGGAGCTGGACTCCTCTAACAGAATACTGAGGTGATTATAGTCTTTACATTGGAGTTGGACTCCTCTAACAGAATACTGAGGTGGTGATTATAGTCTTTACATTGGAGCTGGACTCCTCTAACAGAATACGGAGGTGATTATAGTCTTTAAATTGGAGCTGGATTCCTCAAACAGAATACTTAGGTGGTGATTAGAGTCTTTACATTGGAGCTGGACTCCTCTTACAGAATACTGAGGTGGTGATTAGAGTCTTTACATTGGAGCTGGACTCCTCTAACAGAATACTGAGGTGATTATAGTCTTTACATTGGAGCTGGACTCCTCTAACAGAATACTGAGGTGATTATAGTCTTTACATTGGAGCTGGACTCCTCTAACAGAATACTGAAGTGGTGATTATAGTATTTGCATTGGAGCTGGACTCCTCTAACAGAATACTGAGGTGATTATAGTCTTTACATTGGAGTTGGACTCCTCTAACAGAATACTGAGGTGGTGATTATAATCTTTACATTGGAGCTGGACTCCTCTAACAGAATACTGAGGTGGTGATTAGAGTCTTTACATTGGAGCTGGACTCCTCTAACAGAATACTGAGGTGGTTAGAGTCTTTACATTGCAGCTGGACTCCTCTAACAGAATACTGAGGTGGTGATTATAGTCTTTACATTGGACCTGGACTCCTCTAACAGAATACTGAGGAGGTGATTATAGTCTTTACATTGGAGCTGGACTCCTCTAACAGAATACTGAGGTGATTATAGTCTTTACATTGGAGCTGGACTCCTCTAACAGAATACTGAGGTGATTATAGTCTTTACATTGGAGCTGGACTCCTCTAACAGAATACTGAGGTGATGATTATAGTCTTTACATTGGAGCTGGACTCCTCTAACAGAATACTGAGGTGATTATAGTCTTTACATTGGAGATGGACTCCTCTAACAGAATACTGAGGTGATTATAGTCTTTACATTGGAGCTGGACTCCTCTAACAGAATACTGAGGTGGTGATTATAGTCTTTACATTGGAGCTGGACTCCTCTAACAGAATACGGAGGTGATTATAGTCTTTAAATTGGAGCTGGATTCCTCAAACAGAATACTTAGGTGGTGATTAGAGTCTTTACATTGGAGCTGGACTCCTCTAACAGAATACTGAGGTGGTGATTAGAGTCTTTACATTGGAGCTGGACTCCTCTAACAGAATACTAAGGTGATTATAGTCTTTACATTGGAGCTGGACTCCTCTAACAGAATACTGAGGTGATGATTATAGTCTTTACATTGGAGCTGGACTCCTCTAACAGAATACTGAGGTGATTATAGTCTTTACATTGGAGTTGGACTCCTCTAACAGAATACTGAGGTGATTATAGTCTTTACATTGGAGCTGGACTCCTCTAACAGAATACTGAGGAGGTGATTATTGTCTTTACATTGGAGCTGGACTCCTATAACAGAATACTGAGGTGATTAAAGTCTTTACATTGGAGCTGGACTCGTCTAACAGAATACTGAGGTGATTATAGTCTTTACATTGGAGCTGGATTCCTCTAACAGAATACTGAGGTGGTGATTATAGTCTTTACATTGGAGCTGGACTCCTCTAACAGAATACTGAGGTGATTATAGTCTTTACATTGGAGCTGGACTCCTCTAACAGAATACTGAGGTGATTATAGTCTTTACATTGGAGCTGGACTCCTCTAACAGAATACTGAGGTGGTGATTATAGTCTTTACATTGGAGCTGGACTCCTCTAACAGAATACTGAGGTGTTTATAGTCTTTACATTGGAGCTGGACTCCTCTAACAGAATACTGAGGTGATTATAGTCTTTACATTGGAGCTGGACTCCTCTAACAGAATACTGAGGTGATTATAGTCTTTACATTGGAGCTGGACTCCTCTAACAGAATACTGAGGTGGTGATTAGAGTCTTTACATTGGAGCTGGACTCCTCTAACAGAATACTGAGGTGATTATAGTCTTTACATTGGAGATGGACTACTCTAACAGAATACTGAGGTGATTATAGTCTTTACATTGGAGCTAGACTCCTCTAACAGAATACTGAGGTGTTTATAGTCTTTACATTGGAGCTGGACTCCTCTAACAGAATACTGAGGTGATTATAGTCTTTACATTGGAGCTGGACTCCTCTAACAGAATACTGAGGTGGTGATTAGAGTCTTTACATTGGAGCTGGACTCCTCTAACAGAATACTGAGGTGTTTATAGTCTTTACATTGGAGATGGACTCCTCTAACAGAATACTGAGGTGATTATAGTCTTTACATTGGAGCTGGACTCCTCTAACAGAATACTGAGGTGATGATTATAGTCTTTACATTGGAGCTGGACTCCTCTAACAGAATACTGAGGTGATTATAGTCTTTACATTGGAGCTGGACTCCTCTAACAGAATACTGAGGTGGTGATTAGAGTCTTTACATTGGAGCTGGACTCCTCTAACAGAATACTGAGGTGTTTATAGTCTTTACATTGGAGCTGGACTCCTCTAACAGAATACTGAGGTGATTATAGTCTTTACATTGGAGCTGGACTCCTCTAACAGAATACTGAGGTGATGATTATAGTCTTTACATTGGAGCTGGACTCCTCTAACAGAATACTGAGGTGATTATAGTCTTTACATTGGAGCTGGACTCCTCTAACAGAATACTGAGGTGGTGATTATAGTCTTTACATTGGAGCTGGACTCCTCTAACAGAATACTGAGGTGATTATAGTCTTTACATTGGAGCTGGACTCCTCTAACAGAATACTGAGGAGGTGATTATAGTCTTTACATTGGAGCTGGACTCCTCAAACAGAATACTGAGGTGATTAGAGTCTTTACATTGGAGCTGGACTCCTCTAACAGAATACTGAGGTGATTATAGTCTTTACATTGGACCTGGACTCCTCTAACAGAATACTGAGGTGATTATAGTCTTTACATTGGAGCTGGACTCCTCTAACAGAATACTGAGGTGATTATAGTCTTTACATTGGAGCTGGATTCCTCTAACAGAATACTGAGGTGGTGATTATAGTCTTTACATTGGAGCTGGACTCCTCTAACAGAATACTGTGGTGATTATAGTCTTTACATTGGAGCTGGACTCCTCTAACAGAATACTGAGGTGGTGATTATAGTCTATACAATGGAGCTGGACTCCTCTAACAGAATACTGAGGTGATTATAGTCTTTACATTGGAGCTGGACTCCTCTAACAGAATACTGAGGTGGTGATTAGAGTCTTTACATTGGAGCTGGACTCCTCTAACATAATACTGAGGTGGTGATTAGAGTCTTCACATTGGAGCTGGACTCCTCTAACAGAATACTGAGGTGGTGATTAGAGTCTTTACATTGGAGCTGGACTCCTCTAACAGAATACTGAGGTGATTAGAGTCTTTACATTGGAGCTGGACTCCTCTAACAGAATACTGAGGTGGTGATTAGAGTCTTTACATTGGAGCTGGACTCCTCTAACAGAATACGGAGGTGATTATAGTCTTTAAATTGGAGCTGGATTCCTCAAACAGAATACTTAGGTGGTGATTAGAGTCTTTACATTGGAGCTGGACTCCTCTAACAGAATACTGAGGTGGTGATTAGAGTCTTTACATTGGAGCTGGACTCCTCTAACAGAATACTGAGGTGATTATAGTCTTTACATTGGAGCTGGACTCCTCTAACAGAATACTGAGGTGATTATAGTCTTTACATTGGAGCTGGACTCCTCTAACAGAATACTGAAGTGGTGATTATAGTATTTGCATTGGAGCTGGACTCCTCTAACAGAATACTGAGGTGATTATAGTCTTTACATTGGAGCTGGACTCCTCTAACAGAATACTGAGGTGGTGATTATAATCTTTACATTGGAGCTGGACTCCTCTAACAGAATACTGAGGTGGTGATTAGAGTCTTTACATTGGAGCTGGACTCCTCTAACAGAATACTGAGGTGGTTAGAGTCTTTACATTGCAGCTGGACTCCTCTAACAGAATACTGAGGTGGTGATTATAGCCTTTACATTGGAGCTGGACTCCTCTAACAGAATACTGAGGAGGTGATTATAGTCTTTACATTGCAGCTGGACTCCTCTAACAGAATACTGAGGTGATTATAGTATTTACATTGGAGCTGGACTCCTCTAACAGAATACTGAGGTGATTATAGTCTTTACATTGGAGCTGGACTCCTCTAACAGAATACTGAGGTGATGATTATAGTCTTTACATTGGAGCTGGACTCCTCTAACAGAATACTGAGGTGATTATAGTCTTTACATTGGAGTTGGACTCCTCTAACAGAATACTGAGGTGATTATAGTCTTTACATTGGAGCTGGACTCCTCTAACAGAATACTGAGGTGGTGATTATAGTCTTTACATTGGAGCTGGACTCCTCTAACAGAATACGGAGGTGATTATAGTCTTTAAATTGGAGCTGGATTCCTCAAACAGAATACTTAGGTGGTGATTAGAGTCTTTACATTGGAGCTGGACTCCTCTAACAGAATACTGAGGTGGTGATTAGAGTCTTTACATTGGAGCTGGACTCCTCTAACAGAATACAAAGGTGATTATAGTCTTTACATTGGAGCTGGACTCCTCTAACAGAATACTGAGGTGATGATTATAGTCTTTACATTGGAGCTGGACTCCTCTAACAGAATACTGAGGTGATTATAGTCTTTACATTGGAGCTGGACTCCTCTAACAGAATACTGAGGTGATTATAGTCTTTACATTGGAGCTGGACTCCTCTAACAGAATACTGAGGAGGTGATTATTGTCTTTACATTGGAGCTGGACTCCTCTAACAGAATACTGAGGTGATTATAGTCTTTACATTGGAGCTGGACTCCTCTAACAGAATACTGAGGTGATTATAGTCTTTACATTGGAGCTGGATTCCTCTAACAGAATACTGAGGTGGTGATTATAGTCTTTACATTGGAGCTGGACTCCTCTAACAGAATACTGAGGTGATTATAGTCTTTACATTGGAGCTGGACTCCTCTAACAGCATACTGAGGTGATTATAGTCTTTACATTGGAGCTGGACTCCTCTAACAGAATACTGAGGTGGTGATTATAGTCTTTACATTGGAGCTGGACTCCTCTAACAGAATACTGAGGTGTTTATAGTCTTTACATTGGAGCTGGACTCCTCTAACAGAATACTGAGGTGATTATAGTCTTTACATTGGAGCTGGACTCCTCTAACAGAATACTGAGGTGATTATAGTCTTTACATTGGAGCTGGACTCCTCTAACAGAATACTGAGGTGATTATAGTCTTTACATTGGAGCTGGACTCCTCTAACAGAATACTGAGGAGGTGATTATTGTCTTTACATTGGAGCTGGACTCCTCTAACAGAATACTGAGGTGATTAAAGTCTTTACATTGGAGCTGGACTCGTCTAACAGAATACTGAGGTGATTATAGTCTTTACATTGGAGCTGGATTCCTCTAACAGAATACTGAGGTGGTGATTATAGTCTTTACATTGGAGCTGGACTCCTCTAACAGAATACTGAGGTGATTATAGTCTTTACATTGGAGCTGGACTCCTCTAACAGAATACTGAGGTGATTATAGTCTTTACATTGGAGCTGGACTCCTCTAACAGAATACTGAGGTGGTGATTATAGTCTTTACATTGGAGCTGGACTCCTCTAACAGAATACTGAGGTGTTTATAGTCTTTACATTGGAGCTGGACTCCTCTAACAGAATACTGAGGTGATTATAGTCTTTACATTGGAGCTGGACTCCTCTAACAGAATACTGAGGTGATTATAGTCTTTACATTGGAGCTGGACTCCTCTAACAGAATACTGAGGTGGTGATTAGAGTCTTTACATTGGAGCTGGACTCCTCTAACAGAATACTGAGGTGATTATAGTCTTTACATTGGAGCTGGACTACTCTAACAGAATACTGAGGTGATTATAGTCTTTACATTGGAGCTGGACTCCTCTAACAGAATACTGAGGTGATTATAGTCTTTACATTGGAGCTGGACTCCTCTAACAGAATACTGAGGTGGTGATTAGAGTCTTTACATTGGAGCTGGACTCCTCTAACAGAATACTGAGGTGTTTATAGTCTTTACATTGGAGCTGGACTCCTCTAACAGAATACTGAGGTGATTATAGTCTTTACATTGGAGCTGGACTCCTCTAACAGAATACTGAGGTGATGATTATAGTCTTTACATTGGAGCTGGACTCCTCTAACAGAATACTGAGGTGATTATAGTCTTTACATTGGAGCTGGACTCCTCTAACAGAATACTGAGGTGGTGATTAGAGTCTTTACATTGGAGCTGGACTCCTCTAACAGAATACTGAGGTGTTTATAGTCTTTACATTGGAGCTGGACTCCTCTAACAGAATACTGAGGTGATTATAGTCTTTACATTGGAGCTGGACTCCTCTAACAGAATACTGAGGTGGTGATTATAGTCTTTACATTGGAGCTGGACTCCTCTAACAGAATACTGAGGTGATTATAGTCTTTACATTGGAGCTGGACTCCTCTAACAGAATACTGAGGAGGTGATTATAGTCTTTACATTGGAGCTGGACTCCTCTAACAGAATACTGAGGTGATTATAGTCTTTACATTGGAGCTGGACTCCTCTAACAGAATACTGAGGTGGTGATTATAGTCTTTACATTGGAGCTGGACTCCTCTAACAGAATACTGAGGTGTTTATAGTCTTTACATTGGAGCTGGACTCCTCTAACAGAATACTGAGGTGATTATAGTCTTTACATTGGAGCTGGACTCCTCTAACAGAATACTGAGGTGATTATAGTCTTTACATTGGAGCTGGACTCCTCTAACAGAATACTGAGGTGATTATAGTCTTTACATTGGAGCTGGACTCCTCTAACAGAATACTGAGGAGGTGATTATTGTCTTTACATTGGAGCTGGACTCCTCTAACAGAATACTGAGGTGATTAAAGTCTTTACATTGGAGCTGGACTCGTCTAACAGAATACTGAGGTGATTATAGTCTTTACATTGGAGCTGGATTCCTCTAACAGAATACTGAGGTGGTGATTATAGTCTTTACATTGGAGCTGGACTCCTCTAACAGAATACTGAGGTGATTATAGTCTTTACATTGGAGCTGGACTCCTCTAACAGCATACTGAGGTGATTATAGTCTTTACATTGGAGCTGGACTCCTCTAACAGAATACTGAGGTGGTGATTATAGTCTTTACATTGGAGCTGGACTCCTCTAACAGAATACTGAGGTGTTTATAGTCTTTACATTGGAGCTGGACTCCTCTAACAGAATACTGAGGTGATGATTATAGTCTTTACATTGGAGCTGGACTCCTCTAACAGAATACTGAGGTGATTATAGTCTTTACATTGGAGTTGGACTCCTCTAACAGAATACTGAGGTGATTATAGTCTTTACATTGGAGCTGGACTCCTCTAACAGAATACTGAGGTGGTGATTATAGTCTTTACATTGGAGCTGGACTCCTCTAACAGAATACGGAGGTGATTATAGTCTTTAAATTGGAGCTGGATTCCTCAAACAGAATACTTAGGTGGTGATTAGAGTCTTTACATTGGAGCTGGACTCCTCTAACAGAATACTGAGGTGGTGATTAGAGTCTTTACATTGGAGCTGGACTCCTCTAACAGAATACAAAGGTGATTATAGTCTTTACATTGGAGCTGGACTCCTCTAACAGAATACTGAGGTGATGATTATAGTCTTTACATTGGAGCTGGACTCCTCTAACAGAATACTGAGGTGATTATAGTCTTTACATTGGAGTTGGACTCCTCTAACAGAATACTGAGGTGATTATAGTCTTTACATTGGAGCTGGACTCCTCTAACAGAATACTGAGGAGGTGATTATTGTCTTTACATTGGAGCTGGACTCCTCTAACAGAATACTGAGGTGATTATAGTCTTTACATTGGAGCTGGACTCGTCTAACAGAATACTGAGGTGATTATAGTCTTTACATTGGAGCTGGATTCCTCTAACAGAATACTGAGGTGGTGATTATAGTCTTTACATTGGAGCTGGACTCCTCTAACAGAATACTGAGGTGATTATAGTCTTTACATTGGAGCTGGACTCCTCTAACAGCATACTGAGGTGATTATAGTCTTTACATTGGAGCTGGACTCCTCTAACAGAATACTGAGGTGGTGATTATAGTCTTTACATTGGAGCTGGACTCCTCTAACAGAATACTGAGGTGTTTATAGTCTTTACATTGGAGCTGGACTCCTCTAACAGAATACTGAGGTGATTATAGTCTTTACATTGGAGCTGGACTCCTCTAACAGAATACTGAGGTGATTATAGTCTTTACATTGGAGCTGGACTCCTCTAACAGAATACTGAGGTGATTATAGTCTTTACATTGGAGCTGGACTCCTCTAACAGAATACTGAGGAGGTGATTATTGTCTTTACATTGGAGCTGGACACCTCTAACAGAATACTGAGGTGATTAAAGTCTTTACATTGGAGCTGGACTCGTCTAACAGAATACTGAGGTGATTATAGTCTTTACATTGGAGCTGGATTCCTCTAACAGAATACTGAGGTGGTGATTATAGTCTTTACATTGGAGCTGGACTCCTCTAACAGAATACTGAGGTGATTATAGTCTTTACATTGGAGCTGGACTCCTCTAACAGCATACTGAGGTGATTATAGTCTTTACATTGGAGCTGGACTCCTCTAACAGAATACTGAGGTGGTGATTATAGTCTTTACATTGGAGCTGGACTCCTCTAACAGAATACTGAGGTGTTTATAGTCTTTACATTGGAGCTGGACTCCTCTAACAGAATACTGAGGTGATTATAGTCTTTACATTGGAGCTGGACTCCTCTAACAGAATACTGAGGTGATTGTAGTCTTTACATTGGAGCTGGACTCCTCTAACAAAATACTGAGGTGGTGATTAGAGTCTTTACATTGGAGCTGGACTCCTCTAACAGAATACTGAGGTGATTATAGTCTTTACATTGGAGCTGGACTACTCTAACAGAATACTGAGGTGATTATAGTCTTTACATTGGAGCTGGACTCCTCTAACAGAATACTGAGGTGATTATAGTCTTTACATTGGAGCTGGACTCCTCTAACAGAATACTGAGGTGGTGATTAGAGTCTTTACATTGGAGCTGGACTCCTCTAACAGAATACTGAGGTGATTATAGTCTTTACATTGGAGCTGGACTCCTCTAACAGAATACTGAGGTGATTATAGTCTTTACATTGGAGCTGGACTCCTCTAACAGAATACTGAGGTGATGATTATAGTCTTTACATTGGAGCTGGACTCCTCTAACAGAATACTGAGGTGATTATAGTCTTTACATTGGAGCTGGACTCCTCTAACAGAATACTGAGGTGGTGATTAGAGTCTTTACATTGGAGCTGGACTCCTCTAACAGAATACTGAGGTGTTTATAGTCTTTACATTGGAGCTGGACTCCTCTAACAGAATACTGAGGTGATTATAGTCTTTACATTGGAGCTGGACTCCTCTAACAGAATACTGAGGTGGTGATTATAGTCTTTACATTGGAGCTGGACTCCTCTAACAGAATACTGAGGTGATTATAGTCTTTACATTGGAGCTGGACTCCTCTAACAGAATACTGAGGAGGTGATTAGAGTCTTTACATTGGAGCTGGACTCCTCTAACAGAATACTGAGGTGATTATAGTCTTTACATTGGAGCTGGACTCCTCTAACAGAATACTGAGGTGGTGATTATAGTCTTTACATTGGAGCTGGACTCCTCTAACAGAATACTGAGGTGTTTATAGTCTTTACATTGGAGCTGGACTCCTCTAACAGAATACTGAGGTGATTATAGTCTTTACATTGGAGCTGGACTCCTCTAACAGAATACTGAGGTGATTATAGTCTTTACATTGGAGCTGGACTCCTCTAACAGAATACTGAGGTGATTATAGTCTTTACATTGGAGCTGGACTCCTCTAACAGAATACTGAGGAGGTGATTATTGTCTTTACATTGGAGCTGGACTCCTCTAACAGAATACTGAGGTGATTAAAGTCTTTACATTGGAGCTGGACTCGTCTAACAGAATACTGAGGTGATTATAGTCTTTACATTGGAGCTGGACTCCTCTAACAGAATACTGAGGTGGTGATTATAGTCTTTACATTGGAGCTGGACTCCTCTAACAGAATACTGAGGTGATTATAGTCTTTACATTGGAGCTGGACTCCTCTAACAGAATACTGAGGTGATTATAGTCTTTACATTGGAGCTGGACTCCTCTAACAGAATACTGAGGTGGTGATTATAGTCTTTACATTGGAGCTGGACTCCTCTAACAGAATACTGAGGTGTTTATAGTCTTTACATTGGAGCTGGACTCCTCTAACAGAATACTGAGGTGATTATAGTCTTTACATTGGAGCTGGACTCCTCTAACAGAATACTGAGGTGATTGTAGTCTTTACATTGGAGCTGGACTCCTCTAACAAAATACTGAGGTGGTGATTAGAGTCTTTACATTGGAGCTGGACTCCTCTAACAGAATACTGAGGTGATTATAGTCTTTACATTGGAGATGGACTACTCTAACAGAATACTGAGGTGATTATAGTCTTGACATTGGAGCTGGACTCCTCTAACAGAATACTGAGGTGATTATAGTCTTTACATTGGAGCTGGACTCCTCTAACAGAATACTGAGGTGGTGATTAGAGTCTTTACATTGGAGCTGGACTCCTCTAACAGAATACTGAGGTGTTTATAGTCTTTACATTGGAGATGGACTCCTCTAACAGAATACTGAGGTGATTATAGTCTTTACATTGGAGCTGGACTCCTCTAACAGAATACTGAGGTGATGATTATAGTCTTTACATTGGAGCTGGACTCCTCTAACAGAATACTGAGGTGATTATAGTCTTTACATTGGAGCTGGACTCCTCTAACAGAATACTGAGGTGATTATAGTCTTTACATTGGAGCTGGACTCCTCTAACAGAATACTGAGGTGATGATTATAGTCTTTACATTGGAGCTGGACTCCTCTAACAGAATACTGAGGTGATTATAGTCTTTACATTGGAGCTGGACTCCTCTAACAGAATACTGAGGTGGTGATTATAGTCTTTACATTGGAGCTGGACTCCTCTAACAGAATACTGAGGTGATTATAGTCTTTACATTGGAGCTGGACTCCTCTAACAGAATACTGAGGAGGTGATTATAGTCTTTACATTGGAGCTGGACTCCTCAAACAGAATACTGAGGTGATTAGAGTCTTTACATTGGAGCTGGACTCCTCTAACAGAATACTGAGGTGATTATAGTCTTTACATTGGACCTGGACTCCTCTAACAGAATACTGAGGTGATTATCGTCTTTACATTGGAGCTGGACTCCTCTAACAGAATACTGAGGTGATTATAGTCTTTACATTGGAGCTGGATTCCTCTAACAGAATACTGAGGTGGTGATTATAGTCTTTACATTGGAGCTGGACTCCTCTAACAGAATACTGTGGTGATTATAGTCTTTACATTGGAGCTGGACTCCTCTAACAGAATACTGAGGTGGTGATTATAGTCTATACAATGGAGCTGGACTCCTCTAACAGAATACTGAGGTGATTATAGTCTTTACATTGGAGCTGGACTCCTCTAACAGAATACTGAGGTGGTGATTAGAGTCTTTAAATTGGAGCTGGACTCCTCTAACATAATACTGAGGTGGTGATTAGAGTCTTCACATTGGAGCTGGACTCCTCTAACAGAATACTGAGGTGGTGATTAGAGTCTTTACATTGGAGCTGGACTCCTCTAACAGAATACTGAGGTGATTAGAGTCTTTACATTGGAGCTGGACTCCTCTAACAGAATACTGAGGTGGTGATTAGAGTCTTTACATTGGAGCTGGACTCCTCTAACAGAATACGGAGGTGATTATAGTCTTTAAATTGGAGCTGGATTCCTCAAACAGAAAACTTAGGTGGTGATTAGAGTCTTTACATTGGAGCTGGACTCCTCTAACAGAATACTGAGGTGGTGATTAGAGTCTTTACATTGTAGCTGGACTCCTCTAACAGAATACTGAGGTGATTATAGTCTTTACATTGGAGCTGGACTCCTCTAACAGAATACTGAGGTGATTATAGTCTTTACATTGGAGCTGGACTCCTCTAACAGAATACTGAAGTGGTGATTATAGTATTTGCATTGGAGCTGGACTCCTCTAACAGAATACTGAGGTGATTATAGTCTTTACATTGGAGTTGGACTCCTCTAACAGAATACTGAGGTGGTGATTATAATCTTTACATTGGAGCTGGACTACTCTAACAGAATACTGAGGTGGTGATTAGAGTCTTTACATTGGAGCTGGACTCCTCTAACAGAATACTGAGGTGGTTAGAGTCTTTACATTGCAGCTGGACTCCTCTAACAGAATACTGAGGTGGTGATTATAGCCTTTACATTGGAGCTGGACTCCTCTAACAGAATACTGAGGAGGTGATTATAGTCTTTACATTGCAGCTGGACTCCTCTAACAGAATACTGAGGTGATTATAGTATTTACATTGGAGCTGGACTCCTCTAACAGAATACTGAGGTGATTATAGTCTTTACATTGGAGCTGGACTCCTCTAACAGAATACTGAGGTGGTGATTAGAGTCTTTACATTGGAGCTGGACTCCTCTAACAGAATACTGAGGTGTTTATAGTCTTTACATTGGAGATGGACTCCTCTAACAGAATACTGAGGTGATTATAGTCTTTACATTGGAGCTGGACTCCTCTAACAGAATACTGAGGTGATGATTATAGTCTTTACATTGGAGCTGGACTCCTCTAACAGAATACTGAGGTGATTATAGTCTTTACATTGGAGCTGGACTCCTCTAACAGAATACTGAGGTGATTATAGTCTTTACATTGGAGCTGGACTCCTCTAACAGAATACTGAGGTGATGATTATAGTCTTTACATTGGAGCTGGACTCCTCTAACAGAATACTGAGGTGATTATAGTCTTTACATTGGAGCTGGACTCCTCTAACAGAATACTGAGGTGGTGATTATAGTCTTTACATTGGAGCTGGACTCCTCTAACAGAATACTGAGGTGATTATAGTCTTTACATTGGAGCTGGACTCCTCTAACAGAATACTGAGGTGGTGATTATAGTCTTTACATTGGAGCTGGACTCCTCAAACAGAATACTGAGGTGATTAGAGTCTTTACATTGGAGCTGGACTCCTCTAACAGAATACTGAGGTGATTATAGTCTTTACATTGGACCTGGACTCCTCTAACAGAATACTGAGGTGATTATAGTCTTTACATTGGAGCTGGACTCCTCTAACAGAATACTGAGGTGATTATAGTCTTTACATTGGAGCTGGATTCCTCTAACAGAATACTGAGGTGGTGATTATAGTCTTTACATTGGAGCTGGACTCCTCTAACAGAATACTGTGGTGATTATAGTCTTTACATTGGAGCTGGACTCCTCTAACAGAATACTGAGGTGGTGATTATAGTCTATACATTGGAGCTGGACTCCTCTAACAGAATACTGAGGTGATTATAGTCTTTACATTGGAGCTGGACTCCTCTAACAGAATACTGAGGTGGTGATTAGAGTCTTTACATTGGAGCTGGACTCCTCTAACATAATACTGAGGTGGTGATTAGAGTCTTTACATTGGAGCTGGACTCCTCTAACAGAATACTGAGGTGGTGATTAGAGTCTTTACATTGGAGCTGGACTCCTCTAACAGAATACTGAGGTGATTAGAGTCTTTACATTGGAGCTGGACTCCTCTAACAGAATACTGAGGTGGTGATTAGAGTCTTTACATTGGAGCTGGACTCCTCTAACAGAATACGGAGGTGATTATAGTCTTTAAATTGGAGCTGGATTCCTCAAACAGAAAACTTAGGTGGTGATTAGAGTCTTTACATTGGAGCTGGACTCCTCTAACAGAATACTGAGGTGGTGATTAGAGTCTTTACATTGTAGCTGGACTCCTCTAACAGAATACTGAGGTGATTATAGTCTTTACATTGGACCTGGACTCCTCTAACAGAATACTGAGGTGATTATAGTCTTTACATTGGAGCTGGACTCCTCTAACAGAATACTGAAGTGGTGATTATAGTATTTGCATTGGAGCTGGACTCCTCTAACAGAATACTGAGGTGATTATAGTCTTTACATTGGAGTTGGACTCCTCTAACAGAATACTGAGGTGGTGATTATAATCTTTACATTGGAGCTGGACTACTCTAACAGAATACTGAGGTGGTGATTAGAGTCTTTACATTGGAGCTGGACTCCTCTAACAGAATACTGAGGTGGTTAGAGTCTTTACATTGCAGCTGGACTCCTCTAACAGAATACTGAGGTGGTGATTATAGCCTTTACATTGGAGCTGGACTCCTCTAACAGAATACTGAGGAGGTGATTATAGTCTTTACATTGGAGCTGGACTCCTCTAACAGAATACTGAGGTGATTATAGTATTTACATTGGAGCTGGACTCCTCTAACAGAATACTGAGGTGATTATAGTCTTTACATTGGAGCTGGACTCCTCTAACAGAATACTGAGGTGATGATTATAGTCTTTACATTGGAGCTGGACTCCTCTAACAGAATACTGAGGTGATTATAGTCTTTACATTGGAGTTGGACTCCTCTAACAGAATACTGAGGTGATTATAGTCTTTACATTGGAGCTGGACTCCTCTAACAGAATACTGAGGTGGTGATTATAGTCTTTACATTGGAGCTGGACTCCTCTAACAGAATACGGAGGTGATTATAGTCTTTAAATTGGAGCTGGATTCCTCAAACAGAATACTTAGGTGGTGATTAGAGTCTTTACATTGGAGCTGGACTCCTCTAACAGAATACTGAGGTGGTGATTAGAGTCTTTACATTGGAGCTGGACTCCTCTAACAGAATACAAAGGTGATTATAGTCTTTACATTGGAGCTGGACTCCTCTAACAGAATACTGAGGTGATGATTATAGTCTTTACATTGGAGCTGGACTCCTCTAACAGAATACTGAGGTGATTATAGTCTTTACATTGGAGCTGGACTCCTCTAACAGAATACTGAGGTGATTATAGTCTTTACATTGGAGCTGGACTCCTCTAACAGAATACTGAGGAGGTGATTATTGTCTTTACATTGGAGCTGGACTCCTCTAACAGAATACTGAGGTGATTATAGTCTTTACATTGGAGCTGGACTCCTCTAACAGAATACTGAGGTGATTATAGTCTTTACATTGGAGCTGGATTCCTCTAACAGAATACTGAGGTGGTGATTATAGTCTTTACATTGGAGCTGGACTCCTCTAACAGAATACTGAGGTGATTATAGTCTTTACATTGGAGCTGGACTCCTCTAACAGAATACTGAGGTGATTATAGTCTTTACATTGGAGCTGGACTCCTCTAACAGAATACTGAGGTGGTGATTATAGTCTTTACATTGGAGCTGGACTCCTCTAACAGAATACTGAGGTGTTTATAGTCTTTACATTGGAGCTGGACTCCTCTAACAGAATACTGAGGTGATTATAGTCTTTACATTGGAGCTGGACTCCTCTAACAGAATACTGAGGTGATTATAGTCTTTACATTGGAGCTGGACTCCTCTAACAGAATACTGAGGTGATTATAGTCTTTACATTGGAGCTGGACTCCTCTAACAGAATACTGAGGAGGTGATTATTGTCTTTACATTGGAGCTGGACTCCTCTAACAGAATACTGAGGTGATTAAAGTCTTTACATTGGAGCTGGACTCGTCTAACAGAATACTGAGGTGATTATAGTCTTTACATTGGAGCTGGATTCCTCTAACAGAATACTGAGGTGGTGATTATAGTCTTTACATTGGAGCTGGACTCCTCTAACAGAATACTGAGGTGATTATAGTCTTTACATTGGAGCTGGACTCCTCTACAGCATACTGAGGTGATTATAGTCTTTACATTGGAGCTGGGACTCCTCTAACCAGAATACTGAGGTGGTGATTATAGTCTTTACAGTGGAGCTGGACTCCTCTAACAGAATCTGAGGTGTTGTTATAGTCTTTACATGGAGCTGGACTCCCTCTAACAGAATACTGAGGTGACTTATAGTCTTTACATTGGAGCTGGACTCCTCTAACAGAATACTGAGGTGATTGTAGTCTTTACATTGGAGCTGGACTCCTCTAACAGGAATACTGAGGTGGATTATAGTCTTTACATTGGAGCTGGAATCCTCTAACAAAATACTTAGGCGATTATAGTCTTTACATGGAGCTGGACTCCTCTAACAGAATACTGAGGTGATTATAGTCTTTACATTGGAGCTGGACTCCTCTAACAGAATACTGAGGTGAGTATAGTCTTTACATTGGAGCTGGA